>NW_025767550.1:0-72057 GCF_003918875.1 Haliotis rubra | reverse complement strand
CCCAGTCATCGGTTGAACGTAACTAGTGAATCCATATGTTTATGAATCCGGATCGAGCGGACACAACGAACCCAACTGGCGCAGACTCCACCGACTATCCATCCAGACCCAGCGCAGGACCGGCCCATTTACGAACCCGGAGGAAAGCCGGATATCACGAGACGAACACGAGACGAGAATAACGACGAGAAAGACAGACGACAGTGCGGAGACGAGGACACGAGACGAGGAAAGGATAACGAGACGATAACGAGACGACACCACTACGCGAGAAAGGATAGACGAGGAAAGGATAGAGCGGAAAGGAGCCGAGGAAATGGAGGAGCGGACCCAGAAACGGAAGGACTGACCGGAACGGAGCGACCAGAACGACCACGAACGGACACGGACCAGGAAAATATCTTATGGAGATGTAGACGGATAACGGAATCGGAACACGGACCATAACATACGGACATAACGGATCCGGACCAACCACGGATCTTTGAGCTGATGAAGAATCAACGACAACGGCCGGATCCCAGGAGGACACCCCGACATAACCACAGCGGACACGAGCAACAACCGGACACAAGCACACGGACACACGGAACAAGGAACGTGGAGACGGAAACGACCGGAGGCACCGGAAAGACCCGGAGGGAACACAAAGGAAGGAAGGTACGGACTTGCAGGAAGGAAAAGGAAGGAAGGATCCGGGAGGCCACAAAATAAGGAAAGAGGCACGAGCTGGAGAAACGGAGAGTGGAAGGAAGGAAGAAGAGCAGTGGAAGAGCCCAGTGGACAGAGCCAGAGGCATGGAGGACACAGGAAGGATAAGGAGGTGGCACAGGTGAAAAATGGAGTGGAGGCACGGGTGGATAAACCCATGGAGACGGGAGGAGGGTACGGGTGGTGGAGGTGGTGGTACACATGGAGGTGGAGGAACGCAGGGGAGGCAGTGGCATGGAGTGGAGGCATGGAGGAACGTGGAGAGGACGGAGGTGGGTAATGGAAGGTGGAGGGTACGTGGAGCGAACCCAGGAGACACCGAGGTGGCACAGGCACACAGGAGGAAGGACAGGCACGAACGGAGGCACAGGCAGGCAAGGAGTGGCACAGGAACGTGAGGAGGCACAGGCACACACATGGCACAGTGGCATGTAGAGCCAAGGTGGAATGGAGGCACAGGCAGGAGGCACGGAACGGACATGGAGAGGCACACGGAGGAGGCACTGAGCGAGACACACCGAGACACAGGCACACAAGGAAAGTGGAGGAAAATGAACGCACAGGCACAATGGAGGCATGGAACGCACACACAGGAACGTGGACAAGACCGGAGGAAAATGGAAGGCATGGAGGTGGCAGTGGAAGGAACGTGGACAGAATGGCTGGAATGGAGTGGAGGTGGAGTGAACGGAATGGAAGAAGGAGAGAGGTAATGGAAAGGAATGGGAGGTGAAGAGGGGAGGAATGGTATGAATGGCAGGTATATGGAGGGGTGGAGGAATGGTGGAATGGGGAGGTGGAATAGGTGGTGAAGAAGGAGTGGAGAAGGAATGGGAGGTGGTAGGTGGAAAATATGGAGGAGGTGGACATGGAAGGAATGGATGGAATGGAGGAAGGCCAGGTAGGTGGCATGGAGGGAGGGAGGTGGAACGGAGAGGTGGTGGAAGAAGAAGGAGGAATGGAAGGAATGGATATGGAATGGAAGAAGGAAGAAGGAGGGGAGGGTGGTAATGGAAGGAATGGAGGGACAGTAGGGTGGACAGGCAGGAAGGGTGGAGGTGGTGGATGGGAGGAATGGAGGGGAGGGAGACTGGGAGGGAGATGGAGATGGAGACAGGATGGATAGGAGGAGGAGGGAGACTGTAGGATGAACTAGGGGATGATGGGTAATGGCTGATGAGGGAGGAGGGAGGATGGAGACAGGATGAACTAGGGAGATGATCGAGGTGGAGGGAGGGTGGAGAGGCACAGGCATGGAGTGGAGGTGGCATGGGGTAGGAAAGGAATGGGAGGCATGGAGAAAATAAAAAAGGTGGTATGGAGGAAAGGAATGTGTGGAGGAACGCACAGAATGAGACAGGAAAAAAAGGAACAGGCATGGAAAAGGAAAGAGACGTGGCACAGGAGGTGGAATGGAGGTGTGCATGGTACACATGAACACACACACGATCCCAACCAGATCCCAATCCCACACATAGACGTAGAATGATTCCAACTGATCCCACACACATGTGGATGACAACACACCGGATGAGGACCCAGAACACAGAAGGATAAGGAAGAATGGAATCCCACATTCCACACACACTTGATCACACACAACAGCAGGAGACACACACACACACCAGGAATACAAGGAATCACAGAGACCCACACAGGAACAGACAGCTGGACAGGACACACACACATGTGGATAATGAGAACATGCCCATGGCCAGACCACAGAGACACAGAAACACACAGACACGGAGGACACACAGGACAGAGAAGATGGACCCGACACGGAGGAACACACAGTAGAACACAGCAGGACACACAGACCTGACCAGGACACTGAGGAACAGAAGGAAAGGACACAAAGGAGGACATAACCAAGACTGATACACACGGAAAATAAATGAAATGATCTTGACAAGTGGAGGACCCGAGACCAGAGACACACATGGAACACAGACACACCAAGAGACTGAACAGAAGACACAGTGAAAATATAAAACATAATAAGAAATAGAGACACACACAGAAAAGACGAAATGAAAAGAAATATAATATGGAAAACGAGACACACACACAGAAAGCAGTGTATGGACAGTGGTTAATGTATAGAGACATGGTATATAATACACTGTTTCAGTCATACTAAGGTACATGTACATGTCTACATGTGGTACGCTGTGAGTACAAGCTAGAACCTTATACTGGCACACACCCAGTCTCCCTTTAACGCTACACTGTTTCAGTCATACTAAGGTACATGTACATGTCTACATGTGGTACACTGTGAGTACATGCTAAAACCTTATACTGGCACACACCCAGTCTCCTTTAACACTACACTGTTTCAGTCATACTAAGGTACGTGTACATGTCTACATGTACACTGTAAGTACAGGCTAGAACCTTATACTGGCACACACCCAGTCTCCCTTTAACACTACACTGTTTCAGTCATACTAAGGTACATGGACATGTCTACATGTGTCATACACTGTGAGTACAGGCTAGACCTTATACTGGCACACACCCAGGTCTCCCCTTTAACACTACACTGTTTCAGTCATACTTAAGGTACATGTACATATCTACATGTGGTACACAGTGAGTACAGGCTAGACCTTATACTGGCACACACCCAGTCTCCCTTTAACACTACACTGTTTCAGTCATACTAAGGTACATGTTCATGTCTACATGTGGTACACTGGGAAGTACAAGCTAGAACCTTATGCTGGCACACACCCAGTCTCCCCTTTAACACTACACTGTTTCAGTCATACTAAAGGTACATGTACATGTCTACATGTGGTACACTGTGAGTACAGGCTAGAATCTTATACTGGCACACACCCAGTCTCCCTTTAACACTACACTGTTTCAGTCATACTAAGGTACATGTACATATCTACATGTGGTACACTGTGAGTACAGGCTAGACCTTATACTGGCACACACCCAGTCTCCCTTTAACACTACAATGTTTCAGTCATACTAAGGTACATGTTCATGTCTACATGTGTTACACTGTGAGTACAGGCTAGACCTTATACTGGCACACACCCAGTCTCCTTTTAACACTACACTGTTTCAGTCATACTAAGGTACATGGACATGTCTACATGTGGTACACTGTCAGTACAGGCTAGAACCTTATGCTGGCACACACCCAGTCTCCCTTTAACACTACACTGTTTCACTCATACTGAGGTACATGGACATGTCTACATGTGGTACAGAGGAATATAGAACACTGTGAGTACCTCTGCCAGCCTGGGAGACATCAGTCACGAACTCGGCCTCCTCTCGGACTTTAACCTCCTTCTATCTGAGAGGATCATCTTGGTGGACGTTCAGGTGAATGTTAAAATGAATCACACGTGTTGATATGAAAGTATTTTGTGTTAATCGTTATAACCCATGCTTTTCTTGGTGGTCCATGCTTCATTTAATAGTTTCAGCTCTGAAATTTAAAACAAAATTTCAAAATGTATGGATGCCTATGTGGCTGCAAGCTTTCAAGCTTTAAGATACAACATGTTGAGGTGTCCTAGAAAATTCACTTATAGATTTGATGACATCAACTGAAACATTACCTTTACAGCAAACTCAAGGTACATTACCAACACAAATTATAGATCTCATTTTGAAATATAGTTGTAGGAAAACAGTTAAAGATTTATGCCACGTTTTAGAAATATTCCATTCACACAGTCATCCAACATCGTGGTTAAAAATCTTCAGAGTAACAAGCCAAGACTTCAAGTATAACATCATACAGACACCAGAAACACATTCCCACCAGATGGTAAAATAGAGCTTCACCTCACTGCTCCATCAGATGCTAACATACAGCTACACCGTACGACAACTAAAATCACATTCCCATCAGATGGTAAAATAGAGCTACATCTCACTGTCCCATCAGATGCTAACATACAGCTACACCGTACGACAACTAAAATCACATTCCCATCAGATGGTAAAATAGAGCTAACACGTCACAATTTAATTCTGGACTCACAAAAGTCCAGAAACTCTCCACACAGTGGGCACTTTCTGACAAGGGAGTTGACCAAATTAAACATGCAGTTGTTATAAATATATGCCAAGGATGAAAAAATTAAAAATCTTTTTTCGAAAACATTAATTTAAACTCGTTCGCCCATGGGCGAAATTAAAAAATCGCGCCAATGGGCGAAACATATGTTGGCCCATGGGCGACAATGTTTAATTTCGCTCAAAATTCATCTTTGGATGTTGTAAATGAATGAGTGTATGTTGATAAGCATCATGACACAAATTTCAACTAATTTTGACTTAATTCGACTAATTTAGGGCGATATTAAAAAATCTCGCCCATGGGCGAAAACTATGTTGGTCCATGGGCGAGAATATTTACTCTTACTCAAAATCCATGTTTTCGAAGTTTTGGATGTTGTAATTGAATGAGTGTATGTTTATAAGCATCATGACACAAATTTCAAATTCATTTTGACTTAATTCGACTAACTTAGAGCGATATTAAAAAATCTCGCCTTTGGGCGAAAAATATGTTGGCCCATGGGCGTGAATATTTACTTTTACTCAAAATCCATGTTTTTCCATGTTTTGGATGTTGTAAAATGAATGAGTGTATGTTTATAAGCATCATGACACAAATTTCAACTCATATTGACATAATTCGACTAACTTAGAACGATATTTAAAATCTCGCCCATGGGCGAAAAATATGTTGGCCCATGGGCGAGAATATTTACTTTTACTCAAAATACTTGTTTTCCCATGTTTTTGATGTTGTAAATGAATGAGCGTATGTTTATAAACATCATGACACAAATTTCAATTCATTTTGACTTAATTCGACTAATTTAGAGCGATATTAAAAAAATCTGCATTATTTACGGTAACATGGATTAGCTAATAGCGCATTGCCGGGAGACCCACATTCACACGATCACTCAACCATACCCATTGCCGGATAGGTATGTAGTCACTCCAAATTCACCATATGTGCGTGACTGTCCTCTCCGACGTCCGCGCCCACCTCTCACCCTAGCAATCTCGATCCACTTTCTGCTCACTATCAAGCCATCTATAACTTCACCTCTCTCTAACCACCTGTCTTCTCAGAGGTCCGCGCGCCTCTCTATTCCTTCATTATTTCACACCAACTCTACCTCCCAACAACTACTGTCTCCTCCGAGGTCCGCGCGCCTCCAGCCACCAACGACCCCCGCCACCTCTCAAGCATCAACCCTAACAACTCCACGGTCATTTCTCATCTCTTCTCATCTAATTACATCAAACTACATTATGTTTTCTTTTCCCTTCCTGATCACGTCTTTTTATTTATTATCATGTTTGTAGCCGTTTTCATTCAAAATTCACTTAGGTTAATACCCCATCATTTTACATTTTTGGGTATGGTGGTTTATCCTTTATTATAAACATATTAAATATTACTTAGCTCCCACCTACCCTGTCCGGCGTAATTGGCTTCAGCCAGAAGCCGACGTTAAACTCATAATCATCATCATATGTAGTCACTAGGCAATTAAAACATTAGAAGTAATGCCATCGAACAAGTTATCTAACTACAGTATGACGTGATATTGTATAGTAGATGATTTGAGAATACAGAAGCACTGAAAAGCATCGTTTTTTACCACCAAGGGCATAACACTGGGGACCCAGTTCAGGATCGAGTGATGACTGAAAATGTCAAAATGCCGCTTCGCAACAATCTGCGAATGATCCAGAGTTCTATCATTTTTATGTGATATGGTTTCACAGAACAACACAATGGTATTACCTTGTGTTGGAAACTGTATCCGACATACTGCTTCAATGATACATTGATTCATGAAACAGAACAGAAATCACAGCAAGATAAGCCCCAGTACAGTAGCTTATTTATTAATTTGTTAACGTACAACATACGAAATAACTCAGTGCAATTGGAAATGTGGCTCGTCAATGGTATGCGTGTACGAACAGATAATATCAAAACATATACGTCGGAACAGTCAAAATTAAGAAATTGTTGAATATGAAATATTACTTTTAATTTGTAATTCTTGTAACATAAACAGTATTGTGAGAGCTTTAACTGTATTGAAATATGTCTTGTCAATCCTATTGACATTTTACCAATAACCACTTCCAAATAAAATAAATAGTCTATGCTGCTTCAGAACAAATACAGGTTAATTAGGGGCCCCAAATGGGTAATTAAGGAAAGAAGTCAATACACTGTCACTTCCTGCCCAGGACGTCAAACGTCACCACTCAGAAGCTAAGGACCTTGTCAAACCTCCCCACAAAGGAAAAGCATCAAAACTGTGTTTTATTCTACGTGACACTTGGTATGTCGTCATAGTATTCATTGTTGAATAAATTCTATCGTGGGCAACCCCACACTTGCGAGGTGTACCTACCCAGGTTCGACCGTCTTGTTTCATTATTTTGTGATCAATTATTTTGTAATTCCCGTCTGCCCGTCACGGCTATTCTTCGCCCGAGGTTTTAGGGAGAACACAACCCCAATAAACATGCAAAGTACACACAATATGGCAATGCTAGCACTGAGACCATTCTGATTTATTGAGCAGAGTAAGATTGGCACTATTGTGGCGGTTCTGACACTTTTGCACTCTACCTTTTACCTGAGGCGTGCAGATTCTTGGTGCTTTTAGTATTTCATTTATTTGTTTAGATTGGTTATTTTGGTGTTTTAATGGCCGGGGCCCGCTGAGTGAGTCTATTATAATAATTGTATTTTTATTGTGTTGTTTAACGAGCTGGACATGGAGTGCTGTTATCATGAATGTTATCATTTATTAGTGGGATGCATTGATAGTAATGAAAACTTAGAAGAAGATATTGTACCTCAACATACAAACCTATCCCGATAGCTCTCATCGTCACTCTGGGGGCGGTGGGGTAGCCTAATGGTTAAAGCGTTGGCTAGTCACGCCGAAGACCCGGGTTCGATTCTCCACATGGGTACAATGTGTGAAGCCCATTCTGGTGTCCCCGCCATGATGTTGCTGGAATATTACTAAAAGCGGCGAAAAACCAAACTCAGTCAGTCAGTCGTCATTCTCATGTCAATTCATTGTGACTGTTGCAGTCCTCCTGTACATCCTGTATAAATAAGCAAGTTGGGTTTTTTTATTTAGGATTTATTATTGCTAAACACACATTTACCGAAGATGAAAAAGGGTCTCCAACTCCATGTATGCTTTTGCTCTCATAAGTTAGACATCCCATTTGTCAGACATGTCAATTATCAGACAACTTTGGATCAATCAGGCGTGACTGTGATTACAAACCTAGTTTTACCCACTGACGTAATAGACCTATCCCATAGACTAACGAGATATTTTCATATTAGTGGTTAGTGGTATATTTTAACACTAATTATGAGTTTGTTACTTTTGTGCAGAAATACTGTGATCAGAATACTAATGTTTATTGACTTCGGCTTCTCACAGCTTGTGTTCATAATGTTCACTTTGATCAAAACAGGATTATAGATTTCCCATGTAACTAACTGAGTTACTCCCAGGTACAGAGGTGGATACGGCGGGCTGTTGGGCTTCCTCTGCTCCCCTATGAACAACTAACAAGAAACTTGAAACCAAGATCGAGTAAACAGTTAAAACATAAACTCAATGAAGCTGCAAGTTTGCACCAAAACAATTAAAAAATCAAAACAACACAAATATTTAAAGAGATAAATAACCATCACGAAACTATCGATAGTAATAACATACTATCGATGCATCGATAGTTTTTCATTTCTACCATCGATTAATTGCTTTCGGAATTATTGCAATTCATCGATAGTTTGAATCATTACAGCCCTATTAATTATATCCGTAATATATTCTTATGCACATAATTTTAGGGTCGACTGTCCGGGAAATAATCCGGGATTACTTGTCGACAGTCCGGGAAAAGATGTTCTACATGAGTGACTTCACCCCAGTGTTCTCGAAATTAACAAACCAATTAAAACAGAGTGTGATATATATAGTAGACAATATATTTATTCAGTCAATATAACAACATGCATGTATCATGCATGTATCATATGTCACACAATATAACATATTTGTATATTTATTTCATAAAGCTCACACAATATATTTGTGTGTGTGTTTTATATAAATAAGTGATTTCTGCAGGTGTATAAGTAATAAATATATATAAGATGAGTCCAGTTATTTCTTCTTGCCAAAACTCCTTTATATGTGCACTAAAGTAATCTGAATGTTCAGCCAAGATGAAGCAACTCTGACACATGGTCTGTGTAATGCAAGTCAGTAAGTCTGTCGGCAAGAAGGTCGGCCTTCAAGGATCGAATCCTAGCGTCGATGATTCGGTAGCGACGTCTACGGACGGGATCTCTCTGCTGGCATACTTGTTGATTTTGTTGTGCCAACCTTCCAAATTATTGTTAGTTCTGTGTCCATCATTTTTAAAATGATTCCAAGTTGGTAATGGTAATCCTTCCACTCGCATAACGTAAAATAATAGTCTGTTTTTGCAACCTTAATTCTCTTGCAAATTGTTAAAAAGACATTCTCTTTAATCAACTTAATTCATTTACTCTTTATACGAGCATAGCTGTAGCCACCATTGCCACTTTGCAAACCACTAAGCAAACATTATCTTTCATTAATTAACACCGTCACGGTATGTTGACCACGCGATGTCGACACATCCGGGTTTTGTTCTGTCGACGGTTAGCAACATCCTAGTTTTCATTTGTCGACAGATCGGGCTGACACCAACTTTGGATCAATCCATTACCCAATACAGGTAACAGTGCAGTGTACCTGAGTGCAACCAACCATAACATTTGTTGATTTAACGTGTCTGGGACGTCTAAGGATCGGAGGACACCAGAGAGTAAGTTGCATGCAATATTTTTAATATTGCCCTTGTGGATTTCTATTATGATTTGCACACATTATGTTTGGCACACAGTGTACATCACTATCTATGTAATTGTATTATTGTTATGGAGCGGCATTGACATGCATGTTTATGTTTGTATGCCAATCCCGTCATGATTACTTGAAGAAAAACAGGTTTTAACTATACATTAAAATATCCATAGTATTAATATGTAGTCTTTACATTAGGTAATGAGGAATACACAATATATTTAAGACTGAGTTTGCTTTTACCTTTTAAAATTGTCAATATTTTTTGTTACAGCCGAAAAAATTACCTTGACTTCGTTATGTACAGGTCCGTGCTTGTGGTCTCTTGGTATTTTAGAAACTATATCGTTAAGACAGTTGAGAGTGTTGATCTGTATGCAGTCTTTCTGCATGCATTTTCACGAGATCCATTCTCCCTTTCCTCTCTTTCACTATGAACATATAACCATTTACACAAAGGTATCTTCCACCGCGAAATGTAGGGAAAACTTTGAAGTCTAATTGTGCATATGCCATAACTGGCAAATTCACTCACATTCTGGTACGCGTGTCTTATTTCGTTTCCTGGGTGAGCTGAGTTAACACATTTTACATGTGGTAGAAAGCCAGAGTCCTATTCCCTTAAAACAACACCGTCGTCACAACATCAAACATCCAAGGATTTTTACCTCGACCCAAAGGTCTAAACTTACGGGACTACCCATTAGACATCACTTGCTTGATAACGGTTTTAGCAGCTACGCCGAAACAGGGTGTCCCATGTTTGCCAGCAGATATTGTTTAAAGTTTTCAGGTCACTGAACCATGGTAATCTCTTGAAACAACAGGTGATACACTTTTAATTACCGCAGGGCTGGTGAACACAGTTCATCTTACCACTGCGCTGAGCTCGTAAACACAGTTCACCTGAACTGACACTAATACAAGTGAGTGATTAAATTAATGATTGATGTTATGTTTAAACTGAACACATCACTTATCTCGTTGACATATCAATCTGATAAGGTCACAACAGAACTACACAGAAATAGCATTGATGCAGTTGCAGGGTGGTGGTTGTGTGAGACCTAAGAAGAACAATTATCGCCAGCTTGAGGAACGGCTAGACCGCGAGGATAGACTGCTGCAAGATGGTGTCGAGACTCCACTTGCTTACGGTCTGTCTAACCTTGTGGGACTATGAATAATGATGTATGCTTGTGATATTGTGTATAATGTGATATTTTGTATTAATGTATGTTTGTATCATGATGGTAGTGCTAATATTGTCGAATGGTCGTATTTCATAATACCGTTGATGAGATTGATGATGATGATGATAATATCTATATTGAAATAAATGAATGAATGAAGTCACAGCGTCAATTTTATGGGCAGCCAAAATACACTGGACCATATTACACACGGAACAACCTGCCCTGCACGCTCATTCATTGGGTGTCCTCTTATCCCAGGCAACCCACTGCTGCCTGTTGGGGGTACACCGCCGAAACGCCGCTTTCATTATAATAAAGAAGTTGTATATCCATATAACTTTCTCCGTTGTTCAAATTATCATGGTGTCAACAGATATTGCATTGTCATACGAATTCATGGGAGATTTTCAAGCTTATTGTGTTGTCATCCACATGTTGATTTAGCTGGTTTCTTCCTCATTTACAATTTCATTATTTTGAGTTTCACCTAAGTTGAGTATTTCAGTGTAGCTCGCAAAGACGAGGTCACGGAGCGGAACGAAGACGTTTAGTGTATCTCCGCATTCAGTTACGTAATTTCCTCAAAGCGCCTGCGACAATTGGCGCCGAAAAAGTCGTTGTTGTGTCCTATCCGTTGGTCTTGTGTATTGGAGTTAAACAGCCACGACTTTCAAGTGTATTTTGCTTTCAATATATACAATCCATTGATCACCTTGGGCTAGGTGTGAGATGTACAGGTGCTCGTGAGGGTGGTTTTTAAAAAGACTGACTGCGCTTATCGCACAGCCAAATAGCGTACATTCTAAGGAAATCTCGAATTGATTGTACTATAAGGTGTCGAATTGGTGTTAAATCTCGCTTTGTGCATTAATTTATTTGTCATGCAAAATTGGTGTGTATATATGTGTGATTGAACAACCCTGTTTACTGAGATAGGAATAGGAACTTTCACCTTTCTCAAGACGTACACATTTATGCGTATATACTCTTGAAAACCTTGTTTGGCAAGATGTGCCTTTCAAGCTTGCTATTGTGTGCATGTTCATATTGTATTTCAATTTTGAACATATGGTTTAAGCATATAGATATTCCTCTCAGAGAATCTGGTTTGGTAAACAAGCAAAACATTGCTTGTATTAATACCTCACCGGTACATATATAATATAACAGAATACACAAGAACTGGATACACAAAACGTCAAATTAATTCCTATCATAAGTAGTAGCAACTGTCACTGACGCCTTCGGCTAGGTGGATAAAACGGGACGCAAAAATCCCCGTACACCCCGCATCACAATAGTAAACAGAATTTATCTTAACGAATGTTTAAAGACAGAAGACAGATAGACATAGTTTATTAAAGTGTCCCATGTTTGTAAACAAGACATAAAATACATATAAAATAAACACATAATGCTTTACATACATCCAGCCTTAACAGGCTTATGAGACACTGTTATCTAGAGGGTCAAAATATACAACTTAGAAAGATTTTTATAAAACCATATAAATACATAACCTTAGGCAAAATATCTTAAATCTCTTCATGCAAATATAGCATGAAATTCAGTCATATATTTCACTAACATGGTACCGACTAGTCGATTTGAACCACTGCTTCACGGTTCACTGAAGGTCGTGGATGGATATCATCAAGGGTACAGCTTCATTAAGCCTTATGCATCCAACCATAAAATGTGCTGATTTAAGCGGTCTGTCTTTGGGAGGTCTATCTTATGGGAAGATACCGTTTTTTTTCCATGGGGGATATCAATGATTTATTCTGCCTGATGATTTGTACAACACCATTCCAAGCAGTGCACAACAGTGCACCCGGCATACATTGTAATTTGTTCGGTTGTAGGAAAAAGTCATAGGAAAAAAGTCATGGAAAAAGTCATAGATTTGGGTAGGGAAAAAAGTCATAGGAAAAAAGTCATAAGCTCAAAAAGGTCAGTATTGATAATGTATTTTTTTAACAAGTCATAACAATATTATCAGCAGTCATCAACAGCACTACCATATTTGAACCTAACTTATAAAATTCATGTAATCATTCAAGTAAAATACATGACATCAGAAAATGCACTATCATCATAACAATTTCATCTGCAACAGCACTATATCAGTCAGTTGTCCTAGCACATTTTATTTAACCGAATGTTCCAGCCGTGAAGAGTTTGTATCTATCAGTCTTACGGCCAGCGTGTCTTATATTAGCTGCAAGAAGGAGCCATTTGAGTAAAGCATTAACTGATAATCCCATGAGTTCATTAATCGAATTGATATCGTCAAGCTCAAAGCTAGTTAAACAAACAATCAAGTGACTTGTGACTTTTAATCCCACAATCCGTTAAGAACTAAACAAATAATATTCTGTTCATTTCTCCTGTTTTGATAAGATCCAATTGCTTACAGCGTCACACTAAAGGAATAATTAACTTGAAAGTGAAATAGTATAAAACAAAACAAATAACTGGAGAACATGATGTTTTAAAATAGTTATTTTTCTATGACTTTTTTCCATGACTTTTTTTCCTATGACTTGTTCTCCATGATTTTTTTTTTCCTATGACTTTTTTTTCCTATGACTTTTTTTCCATGACTTTTTTTTCCTGTGACTTTTTCCATGACTTTTTTCCTATGACTTTTTCCATGACCTTTTTCCCTTCCACCATTTGTTCAAGGTCACGTGAATCAATCAGAGATAGACATTATTACATGAGGTAGAGATAAATGTGCATTGTACCTTCTTAGGAACCTTGAACTTGCAGTTACATTTCATTATTTGTTTACAGATATTGGTCTAGAATAATTTATCAATTCGTTTAGTCTTGAAGATGTATTGATGCATGGACTCCATTATGTTCTTGTTGACATTGCTGGTAGCTAGAGGTGTTCCCAATTTCACAGTTTGGAGTGAGTGAGCGAGTGAGTTTAGGTTTAGGCTGCACTCAGCAATATTCCAGCTATATGGCGGCGGTCTGTAAATAATCGAGTTTGGACTAGACGATCCAGTGATCAACAGCATGACCATCGATCAGAGCAATTTGGGAACCGATGACATGTGTCAGCCAAGCCCTGACCACCCGATCCCGTTTGTCGCCTCTTACGATAAGCATGGGTTACTGAAGGCCAATTCTAACCCGGACCTTCACGGGTTTCACAGTTTTGTCTTCTTGAGAGGGTAATGTAAGTCTCAAAACATTTGAAGTAAATTTAGAAATACCAGGTTTATAATAGTAGGATACTTGTGTTTTTAAGTGATGGCTAAATTTGTGCACAATCGCCAACGTATGAAGGGACCATGTAAGTTCTTCTAGGGTGGGTGGGGTGAAGGGGTGGTATTGGGCATTGAGGGGGCAAGGCAGGCTGAGCGAGTGTAGTAATTGAGGGGCTATGGGCGGCCTTGACCGTGGAGTTTGTTATGGTTGTTGGGATTGAGAGGGGCGGCGGGTGGCTGGAGGCGTGTGGACCTCGGAGGAGACAGTAGTTGTTGGGAGGTAGAGTTGGTGTGAAATAATGAAGGAAATAGAGGCGCACGGACCTCTGAGAAGACAGGTGGTTGGAGAGAGAGGTGGAAGTTATAGATGGCTTGATAGTGAGCAGAAAGTGGATCGAGATTGCTAGGTTGAGAGGTGGGCGCGGACGTCGGAGAGGACAGTCATGCACATATGGTGAATTTGGAGTGACTACATACCTATCCGTGAAACAATTAAGTAATGAAACAATAGGCGAGAGCTTTCAATACAACTGATAGCTGGTCGGATTGGGGTGTGCTGATAGCTATAGCCAGAGAAAGCCACTTTAAAGAAAAACAAGAGTTGAAAATGATTTGGCTCAACCGGCAATGGGTATGGTTGAGAGATCGTGTGAATAATGGGTCTCCCAGGAATGCACTATTAGCTAATCCATGTTACCGTAAATAATGCAGATTTTTTAAATATCGCTGTAAATTAGCAGATAAGTAAAATGAGTTGTAATTTGTGTTATGATGTTTATAAACATACGCTCATTCATTTAAAACCTTCAAAACATGGAAAAACATGTATTTTGAATAAAAGTAAAACCATACACAACCATACACTCATTCATTTACAACCGCCAACATGAATTCTGATCGAAATTAAACATTCTCCTCCATGGGCCAACATATTTTTCGCCCATGGGCGAGTTTTTAATATCGCTTTAAATTAGTCGAATTAAGTCAATATGAGTTGAATTTTGTTTCATAATACTTTTAAACATACGCTCATTCACTGACATCCTCCAAAACATGGAAAAACATGTATTTTGAGTAAAAGTAAATATTCTCGCCCATGGGCAAACATATTTTTCGCCCATGGGCTAGATTTTTTAATATCGCTCTAAGTTAGTCGAATTAAGTCAAAATGAGTTGAAATTTGTGTCATGATGCTTATAAACATACACTCATTCATTTACAACCTCCCAAACATGAATTCTGATCGAAATTATACATTGTCGCCCATGGGCCACTGTTCGATGGGCGAGCGAGATTAAATTTAAAGTTTTTGAGATTTTTTTTTTTCATTTTTTCATCCTTGGCATATATTCATAACAACTGCATGTTTAATTTGGTCAAATCCCTTGTCAGAAAGTGCCCACAGTGCGGAGAGTTTCTGGACTTTTCTGAGTCCAGAATTAAATTGTGACGTGTTAAACTCTTAATCAAAGTTCATCAATTAAATCAATTTCTTTAAAAAACAAACAAACAATAATTAAAAATGAAAACTAACAGTGGTAAAAGATCCTTAACTGTTTTCACATTGAAATATTTATCCCTTATGATGGAGAATTCAACACAGTCAAGCAGGGCATGATTGACCGTGGTTCTCTAATCACAAAGGGATACAAAATGGAGGATCCTCACCATTCATTTAGGTATGCATGAGTATATCTTGTGTGGCCAATACGACATCGTCGTATGATGACCTCTTCAAATCTGGACTGACAACCAAAGTAAGTGTAACCGATATAGGGTTTTATTTCATGTAATTTATTTATACCTACTTGGGTGTCCCACTTCTTCTGCATCAGATCACGGATGTAGGTTCTAATGCTAGCTTTGTAATCGGAGTATGGGATAAGAAGTGTTGTCACAGATTTGTTGAGTGTTGCCTTTGCAGCAAGATCAGCCACTGTGTTCCCAGAAATACCAACATGGCTGGGTAACCAACAAAAAGACAATGTCTCATTGGCCAGTTGCAAGCTCATTATACAATTCAATAATTTCTAATAAAAGTGGATGTTTACAAGAAAGATTTTTATAGCCTGAAGGCACGAAAGAGAGTCAGAAAAGATTATGTACTGTTTATTTTTGTTAATATATTTAAGAGCTGTTAGTATTGCGTTTGCTTCTGCTGTAAAAATAGAGCTATTATACAGTAGTCGAGAAGATATTGTTCTGGATCCAATGACAGTCGCACAAGCTACTGCGCCACCATCCTTGGACCCATCTGTAAATAAGGATTTTGTAATTACTATATTTACTTTTAATTGATTATATTCTTGTTTATATTGTAAGTAATTTGTGTCTGATTTTTAAATGAAGTTAATATTAGATCGAATTGTGGCCTTACCAATTGCCAAGGAGGAGAAGAAAGAAGACGGACGGAGATATATTTTCAAGAACAATGCCGGCAGCAGAAATGAATGGTTTAATTCTGAGCCCCAAGAGGCAGAACAAGAGCAGATTTCTTGGTGTATAAATCCTCATAGAGGGAGTGAAGACACAGTTATATGCAGGGTTAGATTTGTTAGAGTACAGTTTTGTAATATATTGTAAAGATAGTTTTATACGGCGTTGTGCAAGAGATGTCTCATCTGCTTCAACGTAGAGACTATCAATAGGAGAAGTTCTAAAGGATCCAAGACAAAGTCTTAAACCTTGGTGGTGGACAGAATCAAGAAGTTTAAGGTTGCTTTTACAGGCTCCACCATACACAATGGAGCCATAATCAAGTTTGGAACGGACCAGTGATCGATATAGATGTAAGAGGGTAGCTTGATCCCTCCCACTTTGAATTTGACACAACTTTCAACAAGTCGAGTGCCTTCAGGCATTTAGTTTTAAATATTTAATATGTGGCAAGAAAGTCAGATGAGAGTCAAAAAATAAGTCCCAAGAACTTGGCCTCTTTGACAACCTTGATGGGTGTACCATTTAAAAATAGTTCTGGGTCTTTATGCGGTTTGTATTTTCTACAAAAATGTATACAATTTGTTTTAGATTTAGAAAATTCAAAACCGTTTTCAATTGACCATTTATGAATTTTATTGAGACATTATTGGAATTGTCTCTCTATTGTATGCATATTTTACCACGACAAGAAACATTAAAATCATCCACGAAAAGTGATCCATCAACTGAATCATTTAAAACCCTTGACAGGCTGTTTATTTTAATACTAAATAAGGTAACAGACAAAAAATACTGCCTTGTGGGACACCCTGATCCTGATTGTAATGATCAGACAAGGTTGATCCCACTCGGACTTTAAATTGCCTGTCTGTTAAAAACTGAGATATAAAAGAGGTAAACGACCCCTTAAACCAAAGTCATGTAAATATTTTAGAATGCCGTGTTTCCAGGTAGTATCGTAGGCTTTCTCCAAATCGAAGAAAATTGATACTACGTGTTGTTTACTTGCAATCGCATTCTTAACATAGGATTCCAATCGTACTAAATGATCAATAGTGCTACGATTTTTCCGAAACCACATTGTATATTTGTAATTTTGTTATTGGTTTCGAGATACCAAATTAATCTGTTATTTACCATTCGTTCAATGGTCTTACAGACGCAGCTGGTTAAAGATATCAACCGGTAATTTGATGGATCTGTGTGTGCTGGAATGGGTACTACAATTGCATTACGCCACGAAGGAGGAAAATCCCCAGATGTCCATAGTTGTTCAAATATATCTTAAAGGGTGATCAGGCATGGTTCAGGTAAGTGTTTCAGTAGCTGATAATGTATATTGTCATCACCTGCTGCGGTGTCATGAGCTTGCTCAAGAGCAGTATGTAGCTCATGTAAAGAAAAAGACTTCATTATAATCTTCACCGTTATTGATTCGAAATTGAGATTTGTCTTTTCCTGTTGTTTCTGATACCTCTGAAACTCAGGAACATAATTTTCCGATGAAGAATATTTGGCAAGAGTTTCGCCAATTTTATTAGCAATTTGAGATTTGTCAGTAATTACATTATCACCATCTTTAAGATGGTGAACAGCAGATTTTGAACCTTTGCCTTTCATTCTCTTAACCATATTCCCTCCAAGATTGCCGTTTGTTTTGTTTAAAGGTACGACGTGTCTTCGCATTTAGTATTTTAAATTTATTTAAGTTATGGACAGTCGGGTGATGTCGAAAATATTTCTCTGCCCTTTTCCTCGCTTTTCTAGCCTGTTTACAGTCTGCATTAAACCACGGCTTCCGTACATGTGGAGTTGTAGAGGATTGTGGTATACACTCTGCAGCTATCTCATTTAAAACGTCAGAAAATGCCTGAATTTGATCAGCTCTATCACTGAAACATTCGGGTCTTAGTTTGAATGTGCATAAAGTTTGAAACAAGGACCAGTCTGCCTTATGAAAAATCCATCGCGTGTAAGAAGTAAAATCAGATGGATAATTTTCTTAGACAAATCCAGAGAAGAGTAGGTGCCGGTTGCAGGATGCACATACGTGCTTGAGTCATCATTGCATATACACAGGTCATTATTTGATATAAAATCTTCTAGTAATTTACCTTTAGTGTTAGTATTTGTACCACCCCAGAGTGGGTTATGGCCATTCAAATCACCCATTACAATGCACGGCTTCGGAAGTTGATCATAGAGAGATTGAAGATCAGACTGGTGGAGTGTTGAAGAAGGCGGAATATACAGAGAACATAATGCAAAGGCAACGTGAAGAGTAAGTCTCACTGCAACAGTTTGGAGATTAGTTGTAAGAGTTACAGGGCTATGAATAACGTCCTGTTTAACAAGGATTGAAGATCCTCCAGTAGCACTGTCACCTAGAGGTGAAACATAATTATATGCATCGTACTGACGTAAATTAAAAGTATCTGTCTGTTTCAAATACGTTTCCTGCAGACAGAATGCTCGTGGTGCAAAATCGTGGACTAAAAGCCGCAATTAATTAAAATTAGTTCTTAACCCTCTACAATTCCACTGTTCTATAGTTTGTGAATGATTCATGACTTGGGTGCATTTATCGGTGATCTTCCACGCCTTGATATAGAAGTCGATGAACTCCATGAGCGATGATGGATAAGTTCAGCTATATCCATATCTTCGAGGGACCCAAACTTGTCAGAAAGCTGATCTCATCTTTTGAACCTTTAGCGAGTCTATCGCTTTGGTTGTTTCTATTTAGTTTTTGGGTTCTCCTCACAGTTTGTTTATGAGTTCCATGTACAGATTTTGATTGACACGAATCTGATTAGGATTTTGAATGAACACATGTGTCGGAGGACTTTCTATTACCTAGTTGAGTCTTTGGACATGCGGGTTCCTTCAGTGACGAAGGCAGGGATTGAGGTTGAGATGACGTCACTTTAGCATGTAACACGTCTGCAGTCTGTGTAGCTGATTCTCCTCGTGTCAACAATTCTTGATTTTGGATGGGTTCGGGAGAAGTATATTTTATCCATGTCAGCTCTGTCTAACATTCAACTGAGACTGTGGTCGTGAGTGGACTTTTAGTAACAGAAGCATACGAGTCATTTGGATAAACAGATGGAACAAGTTTCTTAGCTTCAGCATAGTTGATGTTTTGAGAATGTTCTATTTTATTGACTTCCATTTCCTCTTCCATACCGGGCAATCTTTTGATGAGGAGGAATGCTTTCCTGAACAATTGACACAGTTGTTTGTACAGTCTTCTGTGACATGAGATTGCTCCCCCACAATGAGCACAAGTTATAGGGTTTGAGCAAGAATTTATCCCATGACCAAATTTCTGGCATTTAAAACACCTCAGTGGATTTGGAATATACAATTCAACTTGAAGATTGCAATACCCGGCTTTGTTTGATATTGGTGCAGTTGGAAAGACAAATGAAAACAAATATGTGTTTGTTGGAACCACTTCTGAATTCTGAGGCCTCGTAAAACGTTTCACGTACGTAACACCTTGATCGTTGAGTTCAAGCATGATGTCAAGCTCCGTCATGTACTCCAAAAAGATGATCTCGATCCTTGACTATGCCTTTACTTGAATTCAGTGTACGATGGATTGACACTAAAACAGGGAATCCAGCCAACGTATCAATTGACTGCAGGTTAGTTGCTTGTTGTCGTTTACTATTCTATGAGCAACGACCCAGATCTCATTTGCTTGATATTTTTAACGTCTCCTGCAATACCATACACTGCTTTAGATACAGCAAACCTATTGAGTTTAATTGTTTTTTATCTGGAGATTCTATCACTAGATATCTTGGCCAGTAGTCTACCTATTTTAATGGTCTATAACTATCATTTGTGATTTGATCGTTATCAAGCTGACGTTTTTTCTCAGGGGGTTTCAAGTTCCATGTTAATGTATAAAGATTCATCATCCCAGCTGCCCACCCACCACGGAGTGTCATAAAAACGATATACAAGATGATCTCCAAGGATACTGGGATGATATAATCCAGCAGAAAGATTAAACAAGTAATCAATCTACCAGATTTGCCCATGAGCCATCGCCTTCTGGGCATAAGACTCTAGGCTATTTAAATGGTACATATGTCAAAATCAAGTAAAAAATGTAGTACATAATATAATTTTTAGGGCTGCGCAATATAACCGGTTTACCGGTATTTACCGGTTCAGACATGAAAACGATACGTATTGCGATGCACCGGTGATCAAAACCGGTATTTCGACTTGCATTCGGAAAACTTCATAACACTCGGAAATCTTCGGATATTTCCTTGTTTCGGTTGTACCAAATATTATTTACACTTTTATTTTGTCATTATTTAAGGTTGTTGTTAACGCTTAATCAAGCATAGTTATTTTGTTGTGTTTTTGCTTTATAAATCAAGCATTAACTCGATTTTAAGTAGTTTTCAGTTTTATGTTTAAAATACTTCTTGCAATATATTGCAATACATATCGCAATATATGCTTTCGCATCGCAATATATCGCAATATGAAAACTCTCTGCAATACCCACCCCCTAATAAATTTTGTGGAGATACAATTTAATGCACAGGGCTCGACATGACCAGCATTGGTAGAACGGGGCCCATTCTACCACCCGTCCTCCAGTTTAAGTGTGTATTGAAATATATATGACCAGAGAGTCGATTATTTATCAGTCCGATTGTGACAGCATTTAATATGGTTCAAACAGAAACCTGAGACAGTGGTGTAACTGATAACCTTAACTTTATCCTGTCGGGAAACCTACTACCAAAGGGCTTGTATTAAGATCATATACTGATATCCATTATTACAAATGCCATATCAGCATGGTAAACTCACACTAGAGTATTGAATGTATAGTTCCTTTAACACGCAAGGGACGTCTGTGTACATGCGTGTTAGCCTGTGTGTGTATGTGACCCTGTGGCGGTGTGTGTGTGTGTGTGTGTGTGTGTGTGTGTGTGTGTGTGTGTGTGTGTGTGTGTGTGTGTGTGTGTGTGTGTGTGTGTGTGTGTGTGTGTGTGTGTGTGTGTGTGTGTGTGTGTGTGTGTGTGTGTGTGTGTGTGTGTGTGTGTGTGTGTGTGTATGGATGGGTGGATGGACGGATGGGTGCAATTTATTTCATCAAGTGGGTTGGTTTGTTGGTTAGAGTATTGTGTATGCTTGCTTCTTGTTGTTTTGTTTTGTGTGTATTTTTTCTCTTTAATCTTGGTTTCTGGGTGTGGATTGTTTTGTTTATGTTGTATTATTCGTGGAGGTGAGAGGGGGAACACTATGAGGCTATAACAAGGTATGATCATCTCTTTATATAATATACAAATTTGGAAGGGGCTCTGGGATCAATGGAAAAATATATCCAGCGTGCTTTTAATGGGAAATATCATACTGATAGTAACAACGTACTGTATTATATTGTGTTTATACTAACATCAAACCATGACACATTGATACATAATTCACACACTGTATGAACAGCTGGTGCTTGTGACAGGCCCTCGCACATACAGGTAAAACAATGCGCAGTGACAGCATTGTTTTAACTTTACCATTGTTTTAACTTTCTGGCATGAAGTCACGAGAGAGATCGATAAATTGTACATGTCAGCGAAACCAAAGTCGCTCTACCTACACACGTGTCTTTTTAACAGCAGTCATACAAATCCTATCAACATCCAAAGTCACTAAAGCATCCCATGGATGCATTGTACTGTAGAATTGACAAAGGGATCGTGGCCAATAAATAGTGTCTAAACAACCGTGGCTAAAGAATTTGAATAAAATAATTGTCAGAAAAGAATGATTCTGGCCCATTCCTCTTGCAATGCTTGCGACAGTTGGTCGAACGTCCGGGGCGCCGAGTAACGTTCATTACATTATTCCGTCCATGCTTCGTACATTGACATTTACATGAAGGTGAAGGTTACATCTATATGTCCAGATTTTGTACGTTGCCGCGCCTACGGTACATGGACGTGACTGGTGAAACGGCGACGACTGATATCTGTAAACCAATGCTTGTCGCAAGGGGCGACTAACGGGATTGGGAGATCAGGCTCGCTGATGGGGTTGACACATGTCGTCAAATCTCGATTACGTAGATCGATGCTCATGCTGTTGATTACTGAAGCATACAGTGAGACGAATCAACAGGAAAGCCAAAATTCGTTTTGGGCTCTGAGTATTCATTGAAATCATCTTCTCCAAAGTCGTCAAAACGACCAAGGACGAGTCTAGTCTGAATGGGAACCTGAAACACAACAGCTGATTTGGTCTCACAGTATTTTACAGATCCGTGAATCAACCGGACCCGGTGCTGTAAAAGCTTCATAGAATTGATCCCACGCATGTCGTAAGAGGTGACTAGCGGGATCGAGTTGTCAGGCTTGCCGACTTGGTTTACACATGTCATCGGTCCCCAATTGAGTAGAATGATACTCATGTTGTTGATCACTGGATTGTCTGGTCCATACCCGATTATTTACAAACCGCCGCCATATAGCTGGAATATTGCTGAGTGCGGCGTAAATCTTGAATCACTAATATTTTAATGCAGACATGTGTTGGTCGTAAAACGTGACGTGAATTTCGGATGAATGCTGGCGGGGATGTGTAATCCTGGACAGAAACAACTATCCTGCCTCTCTTGTTAAAGGTGTTGTGGGTGGATATTTTCAGCAGGGGAGCACGCTGTCCCGCTACACCGGTTCATTGTGTGACTACATCCCAAGAAAGCTAGTGGTGAGTTGTGTGACTACATCCCAAGAAAGCTAGTGGTGAGTTCTGAGCTGCGAGTTAGTTTCATTTACCAAAGGTTTCTGTTTCTACAAATCATTCTATTAATGTTTGTTGTGAGGCCACATGCCACCAACGTGTGGGATCCAGCATAGTCATAATGGGAAACTGAAACTAACAATTGTTCTAATTCAGACTAACTTAACACTTACATATATAACGCATTTTTCGTTCCACCGTAACACCTGTTTAAGAATGCACACAAACGGGTACAGATCTGGGCTGAGCCTGAGCTGAAAATGATAGGATGATTTCATAGTTTAAAGTACAGCGTTGCTTTACTGTGAATTTTACATGTCATAGGGTCTTTCACGACCCCAGCTACACTCTCTAGTGCAAGCATAAGGTTATGTGAGTGAACAGCTTCAAGTACAGCATCGCTTTGACTTTATAAACACATTTAGTGGTGAATTTTCTATTGACTAAATGCGCATGATGTCAAATCACTGGATTGACAAGTCCATATTAATTATTTACAGGCTACTGTCATGTAGCTGGAAAGAAACCGTTCAATCTGCTATATCAGCTTCTTTCTTTGTAAATTCTAATACTTAAGTAAGAATTAAGTAGGGGTAGAATAGTGGTTAAAGCGTTCGCTCGTCACGCCAAAGACCTGGAGTTCGATTTCCCAGATGGGTACAATGTGTGGAGCCCATTTCTGGTGTCCCATGCCGTGATATTGCTGGAATATAGCTAAAAGCGGCGTAAAACCATACTCGCTCACTCACTTACTAACACCTCCAGGATATACAGGTTGCTTTCAAAATCGTAGCGATGCACTGATCTACGCTTGCTGTCCAGAATCCACCCAAACAGTTAATTGAAACTAACTAATTCTGTATTTCATACAGTATTGCTAAAACTGGCGTTAAACCATACTGGCAATTCTCTCCAACTCTCCCTCCTTTACTCACTCACTCACTCATCATCTCACACAAAATCCGGGAACTTTTGCTCATAGTGACATATGGCGCATTTCTCGTCCCACCTGAAATGGCGTGTCTGGTTAACGATGTCCAAAATGTATGAAACTCTAGGGCGAGTCTGACTTGGGTACGAGAGATTATTTCATAGTTTCCAATGCAACGCTGTTTTGTCTGTATCATTGTCAATGTTCTATCTGTCACGACCCTAATACAGGATGCCGTCACATAGTTGAAATACTGGCAACTCTCCCACCATCCCTCACTCCTCGCTATCTTACGAGTTAGAAAAACAACCAGCCAAACAAATATATTTTACATATTTATCAAACATAGCTACTGCTTAAAACAGCTACCATAATAGTCACATACGGCGCCGAGAGACCAGATGGAATTTGAACATAAGGTGAATCAAATATCGATTGACAAATTCCTTCAACTGTAATTATTCATTAAAACCAGCGTTGACATTTTGTCTTATATTGCAAACATCACATGCATATCAGCGGTGAAACATCTCATATCATCCAACACTGTGTGGTTTGATAGGATTTCAGCCAATAACAATTCGTTATGTTGCTATGAAATAGTCAGAGTTAATGCTGCTGCAATAGACAAAGACGTCAAGACACATCCCTGTGTACGTGCAGTGAATATGTTATATACAGATATATAGGTCATTTTCAAAGGCCAAAGTTCTGATCTCGCATATACCTAGGATCACCCTTGCGGTAAGTCAGTGAATAGTTCTACATCCCTTTACACGCAATTCATGCAATAGTACGTTTGTTTTACTCAATTATGAATTATATTTCCTTGTCCTTCCTAGTATTTTTAGAACAGAATAAAGTAGCTTTCATGTAACATTATGTACAATTATCTTGTTTTCAAACAATACGACGAAATACTCTTTTACCACTGTAAGGATTATTTCACACGGACCAGAAATAAAGAAATTAAATCTGCCACACGTGAATGCAGCTTGGCACATGACCCTCAAAAACATTAACACCAATATAAGAAATACATACTGATTTTCTGGTTAGTTGGTTTATGTTTGACGCCGCACTCAGTAATAATCCAGCTCTAAATACATTTGCACGGCATTTTCTGGGATTAGCTGGTAACATTATAAAGAAAATGGTCCCTAGTGCATAAAGATTCGAGCAAATTATTTTACTTCTTCAAAACCTTCACCTTACAAAATGTATTTGAGAAACTCTGTATTAGAATACCTTGAACAAGAGCATGACATCACCAAAATGGTTTAATGGCAGAAGGTGGGAGTCATCGAGTGTTCTAACTGGTAGCCGTGTCTTCAGCTGCAGGCCATTTGTGAGGAGAGAGTGTGTCTGGTGTCACGTGACTAGCAACAGTACGAATTTCGGAAAAATACATTTCAATAAAGCTACCACAAGTCACTCCAAACCATTTGCACAGGCTTAACAGGCCATTCACATAGGTCTTATATTCGTCTATTCGTCTTCCATTAGTAAACTAAAGAAGGGACTGTGGCCTGGGGCCATATCAAGTTTTAAGAATGAATGAATCTGGTTTAATGTCACTTTTGAGCAGCATCACTGTTAAAAGAAGAGGTGCTTGACGTTCGACGAAAGTCTACAATGATGCACATCTTTCCACTTTGACGGAACAGAAGGGCTATGCCATCATACACCACCACACACAGTGCATGGTCTAATGTTCTCCATCGTATACCTAAACAACGTCTTGAACAGCGCTTGATTCAACTTACTCTTTCTGCGAAATTTGCGAAGGTTGATTGGACTCATTCCCACTCATTGACTTACTCCCAAAGCAGCCAACCCAAACCTGATGTCTGTGTCAATGATTTGTTCATTATAGAAACATGTCAGTTACGGTGATGCTGAAAAACATTTTCCACTCCAATGGCCCCACTCAGTAGAGGGTGCGACTGGCACTATCTGCTCTTGTTCCACAACGGTGAATAGCAAACAATGCATTTGTGGGACAAATACATTAAATGGTTACAAAGACCTCGTCAGATTAATGTTGGCTAGAAATTGGACCTTTGGGAAATTTGCCAAAACAATAATTGCTTCATCTTTGATATTGTTGTAATTGGTAAGGTTTCTAAAGCTATGCTTGAAGGCTCTAAACCACAAGAAAGGAGAAAGTGTTCCGAAAGCATCGGACAACATTTTCGAACAAATGTATTTCCTGAGACTATGTAGAGGGATAGACAGAATGGTTTGTCACTGTTTCCCAGAGAGTACAACTGGGAGGTCTGCCTCTGTACTGAATATTACAATGGTGGACACATTCATTGACCCTCCGCCAATCGGGACAGCAAAACGTTTACATGAGAGGGGAATGACAAAGGCAAAGTGGAAAGGGAAAATTAATTTTAGTTTTGTCTGCTTGCTGCATTGGCCTACCATAGTTCATTCATTGGGAAACGTGATTTTCAAAAGGCTAGACAAGAAAGACCACCGGCCTTTTGTTTCGAGCTTGTTTGGGAAACGTAAGGTGTATTTTTGCATTTAATTAATGTAGGAAGTGTCCTTAACATTGGAAGTGTCTTAGAGCTATCTTTTGACAACTACTGTTAGAAGAGTGACCAAAGTCGGCAGGGGCAATTTAGGTATACTATAGAGAAGAGGAAACAGAAGCCCCGTTCAGTTAACATGGAAAAGTGTGTACAAACTGTCTTTGATAAACTACTATTCTGAATCACTGTCATCTGCTCAGGGTGTGGGTGAGTCATTGATATGTTTCCAACTTGGACGGAGTCCCTTGTAGTAATACAACAGGAAGATGCATAGATGTGTTGATGTCATACAAAGACTGCCATCGATTGCACGACAAAATGATTTGTTGACATGGAGGTTGAGGTTGTCGTTATCCGACCTAGGACTGTGTACACCCTCGTTGTCAGATTTGGGTTGGCTTCTTTGGGTGTAAGTCAAATATCACTTTCCAGCTTGGACGGAAACCCTTGTACAAATTCCACAGGAAGCTGCAAAGATATGTTGATGTCATACAAAGGCTGCCATAGATTGTACAGCAAAATGATTTACCATGGACGTTGAGCTTGTTGTCATCCGACTTATGACTGTGTTAGAGATTATATAATGTATCTAGAAAATTGTACACCCTCGTTGTCCTTGTATGTTTGATGTATACAACTGATCTCTATATATACTAAAGCTCATAATAGTTGTCACCCCATCTTTGATTACTCAGTGTTTGTGTTTAACAGCTTTTCAGTTTTCATTTGTTAATCGTTCTATTTTGTTTAATGGCTTTATTGAAACTCAATGCTACTAACATTGAATAATTATCTAAAGAACCTTGTATGGCTAATATTTTAGTAAAGACCACCCAAAGACATGTTCCCCTCAAAACTACTAACTTTACACGATTGACTTGTGAATAAGCTAGGTTTTTATTCAATAACCAATTTGTTGCAGATTTGAATATTGAGGATAAATGTCTCAGAACATTCAGTTGTCAGGAAAATGATAGTCAATAGCGAGTAGCTCCACCACATGCTTCAATAAGGGAGGTAATCCGTCGCCCATGCTATCAACAAGGTTGCTGACAATGTCTCGTCCTGTAGCGTTCCAGATTCGAACCAAGGCTGTGCCTAAGTCATCCAAATTTACAGGAGGTACTACCAACTGTCGCACTTTTCTGTCCAGGAGGGTCCATAATGTTCTCAATTGATTCATGTCTGGGCTTTTCGAAGGCCAGTGCAATCTGTTAACACTCTCCCTTTCCAGAAAAGCACCAATGGCCCTGGCACGATGTGAAGCAGCATTGTCATCTTGCAGCAGAAAGTTGTTGCCGTACACTTGTCGTGCATATGGAATCAAATGTTTTTCCAAAATGCCATGAACAACACGAAGTTGTTTTTCCATCTTAATGAACCCCATCCCATACCAAAACAGAGCCAACCCGCCCGCAACGTAACCTTCCACACAGTTTTCCATAAACCTTTCTCCAGTTAATCGTCGAACTCGATTTCTTCCATCTACCCCGTGTAGAAGAAATCTTGATTCACCAGAAAAATGACATGACGCCAATGTTGTAACAATATGTTACGATGACATTGGCCCACTCAAGTCGACGTTACTTATGCAGAGCTGTTAGAAGTGGTCGACGGAAAGATCTTTTGCGTTATACACCCTCTCCATTAGCCTACGGTTGACTGTTTGCCTGCTTAACCTTAAGTTAACAAGCACAATCTGTCTTTCTCTTAACGCCATGGTTTATTGTTAATTTGTAACTTTTTAAGTCACAATATGGCTGAAATATTGCCGATGTGACTATAAATTTTAACTCACTCACTCACTTAACGCCATGGCAGATAAACGTCGATGTCGACATACAAGGCGGAAGAGAACCCTGTCAGTTCGCAAACCCTGTCCCTTGCGTCAGTTTTTCGGGGTCTGTCTGTAGGCATTTTGGTACTAATGACTTAGGATTCGGTGCAACCTATTTATTCTCTGTACGCTTGTGACGCTTACGTGCAACTCATGACTTCTGGGCACGGTTGTTAAACGCCAACTCTTGAAATTCCTACTATCTGGTTACGTAATACAAGTGACAATGGTGCTGGCATTTTATTTTGTAGAAAATTCTTCTAATATAATGCTGCATGCTTTGTTAATGCTTCACTAAAATCCACTTGCGGAGACGTGTTTGGACACACATTTTCATCATACATATACAACATTTGAGTTGGATACGATATATATTGCATGAAAGTGAGAAAATCTGGTTATCTACCGGGTGTGACAACCATTATGAGCATGAGTGTATGTAGCTTCCCGTGTCTCCGTGGTAGCTATTTAGAATGTTCATGCCTAATGTGCCTGCCTCTCATTATAGTGGAAACGAAAGACCCAGATGACATTTCAACATGTCCGAACGACTTGAGCCATGGGCATGGGTGGTGGTAGTGGCATCACTTTGTGCTCTTTTCCTCAACACGGGCCTGTCCTTTGTTGCCGGTGTCATGCACGTGGCGCTTCTAGAGACGTTTCAAGATGACGTCACACTGACGTCGTGGATTGGCTCTCTACTCCTGCATGTTTCTCTCTTTCAGGTATTTTCTTAAGAGCATTAACTTCACGCTACACAAAGAATATTTACATTTGTCAAGTGTGCTGTTCAAGGCTGAAGAAGCTTTCAACACATCCCATGAAATAAAGTACTACATTAAAATAAAGTGCTATAACAAGTCTGTCGCATTTAAACAGCGCACTCATTAGCAAGAATTATAGTGTTTTGGAGGGACGTTCGTTCAGCAGAAATTGCCGAGGGTCACTATTACATGGTTCTTTGCCATGCTTCTGTTCACAACTTCATCTGGTATTTCACCAATTTCATCTGGTATAAATGTTGAATTCTTGATGTTCTTTTCACTTTTCCTTTATTTCAGGTCCCGTGGCCAGCTTCATCATCAACAGATGGAACTGTCGGTGTTGTGTCATAGTAAGCGGTGTGCTTGGCCTCGTTGGATTTGCTTCCAGTAGCCTCGCTGGTGACATACGCTGGCTCTTCCTCACATACGCCCTGATGGCTGGTGAGTCAGGACAGGGGTCACGGGTGTTGGGTATGGAATTTAATGTAAGCGTAGTATTACATAAATGCCTATTTATCAACTTATTACTTTTCAAGCTGATTTAGAAGCAAATGATGTTTTATCGTTTCATATTTTTGCTTTTATGAACATTAGAGTGTCAAACATCAAGTTAACAAATAATTTATAAAAGCTGTGCTATTGTAGATTGTAAATTTAATACGTAACATGAATACGTTTTCTCAAACTGCCAAAATAAAAAATAAAAACCCAACAAAAACACACACTCGGTGATAAAGAAGCAACTATTTACACATCACACTATAAATCAAGTAAATTTCAAGTAATTTTATTCACTCTGAATATTTAAATTATGTTTCTAGGACTTGGTCAAGGGTTGTGCCTCACCGGGTGTTTGGTGCTGCTCGGGTTTTACTTCAAGAAGCAGACAAGCCTAGCCACAGGAATAGGAATAGCTGGCTGTGGACTTGGCACCTTTCTTCTTCCCCCTCTGACACAGCATCTGGTGGACGGGTATGGACTCAAAGGGGCCTTCCTCTTCCTGGGAGCAATTGCCTTTCAGTCTTGTGTGTGTGGTTTTCTCATGAGACCATCCCGACACGAGCGCAAAAGTCACGAGAGCCAAAAGGCAGATAGAGAAACCAGCCAAGAGAACTTAGCTTCAAGATGCCAATCCTGCTTCAAGAAAATTCGCTCATGCTCTATACCACACTTCCTAAACATGGCCTTTTCCTTGTATCTGTTAAGCATCCTGATTTTCACAATTGGAAGCTCTATCCTAAAGCTGTACCTGCCTGACTTTTTTATGAAGCAAGGGTCTACCTTCCAACACGCTTCTTCACTTGTATCATTTTATGGTATCGGCGGCATCTTGTCCAGGATCTGCCTCGGATTTACTGCAACGGATCCCCAAATTGGACCATTGCTTCTGCACATAGGGGTCAATGGTCTGACCAGTGTTCTTGTGTACTTCCTATACCCACTAACACGAACGTCTATGTTGAAGATTATATTTTCGTTTTGTTATGGACTTTATAATGGTGGAACCTGGTCCCTGTTAAACCCAAATAACATATAACATCGTGGGAGTACATAATCTAGCATCAGCCATGGGGTTGGTGATGTTTACAAGCGGAACAGGGTTCCTCATTGGTGGACCCATTGCAGGTAAGTCAGAGACTGGAATACGTTTTGTTTTAATTCTTTTAGAGCATTGTTGAATGATATGGGTCAACGAGAGTTTGTCGTATTGCCGAAATAGGCGCTATTACCGCTCGAGTTGCACCTAATGATTCAAGCAGATGTCTGAGCCATGGGGTCGTGGGCCTCCAGCAAAAGTTGAACAGTGCCGTTTGCACGCTACAAGTGTGTGGACTACTCAAAGCACTAGGTATTGTATGTGTTCTTGAAAGACATGTATCAGTCATTGAATGGATCAGTTGCATCGTCCTCGCAACTGTACCTGTGGAATCTCAAATCCGATAAGTTCCCGCCATGGTCGGGTGCATCTGCGACCAAATACTATTCTGTAAGTTTATTGACCTCTTTGTGTAATTTAAGGATGTCTGTGATGGAGACTCCTGTAAATATTGGTCCCTTAGCAACTGGCTGTCCCTCTGACAGAACAGGAAAATACATGTATTTCATGTAAATATCGTTCGGTAGGTGAGGTTTCCGGATATCTGGGGTCCACTGTGAATTGATTGCTAGTCATGAATTTGGGTTACAACCCATTCCACCTATACCACACCAAGAACCATTGCTGCCACCGTAGGGGTAAATGTCATTACGATCTGTCAGACCTTTCTTTCATCTCACAGTAAGCAGAAACGCCATGCCAGAAAACAGAAACCGTCTAACATCACTCACTGTTTCAGGAATTCTGCTTGAGGCGACGGGAGATTATCACATCGCAATCATGTTTTCAGGTGAGAAATTCAAGGTATCAAAATCAATCGACTTTGTGCATTAAGGTCGACAGAGGATAATGCAAATACACTCTTCAAAAAGAAGGGGACCTGAACTTTCAATCTGGATAGGCTGTATAAGCATAAAAGAAACTTTTCAAAGACTGTCTTGTTATGAACCATCCAACATTGCTCTTTATCACCGCCACTACAAACAACGCATGGGATGCACGTGCACAACGCAGTACCCCCATACACGTGCATGGTGTGTCATTCTTCTTTGACGATTTTCAAGGTTGATAATTAATTTTGATAATCATCTTGCATCTCACATTGTTAGTGCTTGTTTCTAGTCGTCTTTTTCTTTGAAAATGAAAATCGTCCACATGCAAATTGCACGTCATCCACCAACCATCTTTAAAGAGCGATTACTGTACAAACAACTATGATCATAAGGAAGTGCACGTGGTGATGCACTCTCAAAACCTTCATTAATATCATTGAATATTGATTGACGCCGATATATCTCCCAATTCTTTCAATCGTAAATTAAAAATGAATTTCTCCTACTTTTTAAAGAGTATACATTGTATGTGGGTACAGTAGGTGACCTAATCTGTTGCCCTATCTAACCCCACCATGCCTGCCTGTGTACGCATACTGTCCGTACGTTTAATTACTCCTGAAACTCAGTTCACCTGTGGTCACGTCCTCGCATCCGACTGACCCTGCATCTGTGCCGTGAATTAATTTAAATACCGTTCAGGCTGTGTTCAAATCAACTCACTCCTTACGAGCATATGGACACATCGTCTATTCGAATATTCTATCAGAACGTTCCACTTATCTCGAATAGTATTCTGCATGGACAGTCTCGCAGCCAGTAGGTGAAACCACTCCACATTCAAATCCACATTCTCTTACGAGATCATACCTCTGACCTTGCTGGTTCTCCCAGTGGCCCATCACTCTGTCTACATAGAAATAGTTACAGACGTCTACTCGTCCCTTCCACTGTAACAAGAGATGGTGGGTAGCCTAAAGTACTGTCAGGAAATCAAAAAAGATTTTACTGAGGAGAGATTAGTGCAGAAATGAGCAATGTGTTTTTTTTTCTAAGTCTAAAGTGACTTATTTGGAACGGACCATGGCTTTATGCAAATTAGTGTGCGATGATATTGTATTGCAAAGGACACCTTTTAAATGCCCATTATTTAATTAAACTTAGTTTCATTATAAACGATAGCTGACATAAAAAATAATAACTTTAACACTGAAACTATTAAGGATGTAGCTACCACGGAGGCTCACTATCACCATAAAAAGAAACAGGTAGGAGGGGTCGTCTCAAAAGTAAAACCAGGGCGGGTGTCGCAGACAGTGGTTGAGGTCGGGCTGGGGGAATAGAGATATCAGCTAAGATAAAATAACCCTTCAGGCGAATTAAACTGGGGAAGAAAACGGCATGTAGTAACAATTTACAAATAATATCCAATCCAGTCGATCTTTTGGTGGTCATGCCACCTATATATATTGAGACATTTCATACGATGGGTATCATACTCTTTTACATATCACAACATAAACTGTATGAAAGAAAGACTCGTAAGGTGTTAATCAATAGATAAAACATATTCAACACACAGACCCGTGAAGGTCGGAGTTAGAATATTGATCTTCAGTAACCCATGCTTGTCGTAAGAGGCGACTAACGGGATCGGGTGGTCAGGCTCACTGAGTTGGTTGACACATGTCATCGGTTCCCAATTGCGCAGATCGATGCTCATGCTGTTGATCACTGGATTGTCAGGTCCAGACTCGATTATTTACAGACCGCCGCCATGTAGCTGGAATATTGCTGAGTGCGGCGTAAAACTAAACTCACTCACCATTAAACACATAAAAGCATAAAATATCTTTGAGATGACCCTTTGCCTGTAGGCTGTAGCACAGCACATGCCAGGTGAGTCGACGGTCCGTCGTCATACCCGGCTGAGCGACCTAATTCCCATCTATAGTCTGATGTATTGTTTTTCAGCAGCCATACGTATTTTTTTTCTAAGTTTTGCCCGATTTTACGAGTAAAGATGCTTTTCTGGATATGCTATTACGCATCCCACTGAACGCCCAGTTAGTCCGATGTGGGTTATTTCGACATATGCTGTTTGCAATTGTGAAAATTTTAGGGATACAGAGTGACAGCCTAAAGATAGTTTTTTCTATTTCCGACAGTACTTTAGTTGTTAAAGTGTTTACTCGTCACGCCGAAGGCCCGGTTCCATTTCCCTCCATGGGTTCAATGGGTGAAGCCCATTTCTGGTTTCCCATGCCGCGATGTTGCTGGAATATTCCTAAAAGGGGCGCAAAACCATACTCACTCACTCCACTGTATCAATACTAAATCAGTCACAATACTAAACCTGTGTCGATGCTCCACCAATAGCAATCCAGTATTAGTTGATGCTAGGTCGAAGCCATCTCTTTAACCGAGCTCTCCGGGTCATGACAAACACGTATGTGGACGCAAAGGAATACAGTTTGCCTGTAAGCGTACCATGTTTCAATCGACTCTCTGGACTGACTATGACTTGACGTCTCTATATCCACACTGTATCCTCTACAGTAATCTCTACTGTGCGTATAGGTCCTTCGTTGACTTTACATTATTTTGAAATCAAACCAATTGAATCCACACCTCTCCTCTCTTTTTTGACAATGCATCAATATCGAATTTCAGGCTAATCCCTCACCTTGTCGTAATGACGCCTATTCGGTATTGATTTCGACATGATGGCTGGCTCGACACCAAAATAGCCCCTTTTCAATTTTCTTCGCACTAGCTCCACATATACTACCCTGACGCCCCGTCCTTGTCATCTCTGCTACCTTATATCATGGTGGCATATTCGATATTGACTGTGAAACTGACCCAGTGTCAGTTCTTTCTGTCCAGCACATCCCTCGACATTCCACCATCTGAAATTGATGGTTAGTTCGACACAACGCTCTCCTTTCATAATCTCTCCCAAGCCAGTTCGACATACTTCCTTGGCGCTCCGTCTACAAGAGCTCTCTTATAATGATTTGTTTCTATTTCAGCCTCGTGTTTTCTTCTGGCATCCATACTTGGTTTACTGATGATCTGTGCGAGGTCAGAACGTTCAGTTGGAGAGACACCACTTACTACAACCCTACCGGAAAGAGAGGCCTTGGAAGTTTAAATAAAGTCGATGTTTGTGTTAGGGAACTGAACCTCTTGTTAGTTAATCAGTGTACAGTGCAACCATGGGAGTCCGAGTCCAGTTAATCTGGAAACCCTACCTTCTGGACGATTCCCGTTGGCGGGGCATGTATGTATATCCAGGGACATTACTCAGTGTCTCGTCAATCCGGACACTTGCTGATACGGAAACCCTTCCTTCTGGACGAACCATTTGGTATTCAGTGTATCGTTAATCTGGATGCTTGCTTGTTCGGGAACACCGCTAAAATGTTGATGGCGAACATATGTTTTCAAATAAATTTTACTCTGCGATTTATTAATCCGGACATTTGTTAATGCAGGCCGTTTAAATGGTGACGCTACCATGGGATATATGTGGTGCCACAGTGTACACCGTATTATCTGGATACTTGTTACTATGAAAACCCTCCCAACTGGATAATTCCCGTTACTGGTCTCAAAGGTATACTAAATCACCTCGCTAATAACGGACATTTTCTAATTCGGACAATTTCAGTGGTGGCTCCAGTGTATATTTGTGTATGTGAATGAACCAACAGGCTCAACCGTATATTTGTGGGCGTGGTGGGCGAGCTGTCTAAGGCACCAGGATAGTGATCCAGCAAGGCTGAGGTGTCGGGTTCGTGCCCACCTGTGACCGAGTGTAAAAACCTTGGAGTCAACTTTGTGTCACAACACCTATAGTTTGGCATGAAATGCATGTGGACCCGGTTTTTGTAAATATCTCTTCATCCAATGACCCAATCAATCTCAAACTGTGCAAGTGGATGTTTTGTCAGACAACGTATTCACATTGTAAATCACCGGTTTTGTGCATTTGTATTAAAGAATCTGTCTATGTAACTTTCAACAAAAATAAACAGCAGAACGCAGACTGCTTGCAGAGGGAGGGAGCCAATGACCTGTATGGTCCCCAAAGAGTTGAGATTGATAATACGATGTGCTCGTTTGAGACTGACATCCAATAATCGAGGGAAAAACAAAGCGGCTTTGAGCAGCTGATCTGGACATTAGCGCTGTACAAAGGCTAGTATGATATGTGTTTATGTGAACTTTAACGATGAATGATATTACTCATTGAATAAAGAATTGCTGAAAGGATGAAAAACATGTCTACCCTTGAAAAAACGAACAAACAAAACAAACAAACATCGAGGAACAGAAAATTCAAATGAAATATTTTAATTGAATTATGTTTTTAAATGGTGTGATTCACTACCGCAAAAGTTTTAACTTTAATAGATTTATATAGTCATTTCTATATGAATAGAAAAAACACTGGGTAAGAATGCTATAAGCTATTATACACATATTTGGGAAGGCTCGTGGTTTAGAACAGAACAGAATAGAATAGAATAGAATAATACTTTAATTCCTTTTACAGGAATTTGTGTTCCATCAGCAGAGATACCAAACATATTTATATAAATTCTTTGATTTAGGCATCTTCACATTTGTTTAAGAGAGATATGATACTTGGAATAAAGGATGTACGGGCTCTCTTAATTTTGCACAATTGGAACTTTGTAGCGGCGGCCTGAAGGGAGGAGGTTGTATTCCGAATTTAAGTAGTGAGTACGGTCAGATATAATTTTGACAGCTTGATTCACGATTTGCCGCTCATATATTGATGATAAACATTCAAATATGACTCCAGCGATTTTTCTTGCAGTGTTAACAATTTTGTCTTTTAGATTTGAGATGATCTGAGAGAGACTCTCGTACCAACAATGGAAGGAAAATGTTAAAATACTCTGAATAAATGCTGCATAAAAAGATGACACCACAGATGGGTTAACATGAAAAGATCTGTTTACGCATGAGATGAAGACGTTGTTGGCACTTTTTGTATAGGGCTTCAGTGTTAGAGTTCCAGTTCAGCTTAGAGTCAATGAAGTTTCCCAGATACTTATACTCCGACACTGTCTCAACACATTCACCGTTGATTATCACTGGAAGCATTTCTGTGGGTTTACTTCGAACGTCAGTTATCAGTTCCTTTATTTATTTGACATTTAAGATTAAGTTGTTTTCTGCGCACCAAGTCGTAAAATGATTAATGTCCTCTTTATACAGTTCTTAAGAATCAGTGTCGTTCAGTTTGCCGACAATTGCTGCATCATCTGCGAACTTTACAGTTGAATAGGTTGAATTCGAGCTTGCACAATCATTAGTGTAGAGGGTGGAAAGAACAGGAGATATTACACAGCCTTGTGGTGCACCAGTGTTGGTGGTCCGTTTACTCGATACAGCCCGTTAACTTTCACGTACTGCTGTCTGTCCACAAGACAGTTTTCGATCCACTTGATGAAGTATGAGTTAACGCCAATGTCTAACAGTTTCTGTATCATGATATGTGGCTGGATAGTGTTAAACGCAGATGAAAAGTCAACGAAGAGGATCCTGATGTATGACCTAGGTGTCTCTAGATGATTATAGACATTATTAAGGAGTGACAGTGTGGCATCAACAACTCCTATCCTTGACCTGTAGGCGAACTGAAGCCGGTCCAGTATGTCAGCAACTTCCTGACGGAGATGTATCAACAAGATGCGTTTCAGCGACTTCATTGCTATAGATGTGAGAGCAACTAGCCTGTAGTCGTTTAGTTCTTTAGGTTGTGTCTTTTTTAGGAACTGGTACAATTTCTGATGTTTTCCAGACCGAAGGAATAACGTGTGTATTCAATGAGAATTGAAACAATCTAGTGAAAACTGTACACAGTTGAAGTCTGCACTCCTTCAACACAATGCCGTCAAGGTTGTCAGGTCCTTTTGCTTTACTGATGTTAATTATGGAGAAGCTTTGAATGACGTCAGCTTCTGATATATGGATACGACTTTCACTATCCTGTACGGCTTCACTAACTTGAGCTCTCCCATTGGTAAAGTTGTGATAATCAAAGCGGCTGTAGAAAGTGTTGAGGTCCTCAGCAAAGGTTTTATTATCCCCGGCGCTGTTTGTCTGTCGTCGCCTGCTCTTGCCAATCATCGTGTTCACGCCTTGCCAGACTTGTTGCAGATTGCTTTGCTGAAACTGTCTCTCAACTTTCTCTTTGTACGCTAGTTTACACTCACGAGCTTTAAGATTGATGTCCTTCTGTATGTATTTGAGTTTTATTCTATCTTTCTTCATGTATGCTCGTTTCTTTTCGTTTAATAAAGATTTCATTTCTTTTTGTGATCCAGGGCTTGTTGTTTGGGAAAATTCTGATATCTTTTTCTGGTATTATAATTTGTTGACACAAAAATTTATATAATCAGTAATGACGTCACACATTCCTTCTAGTGTTTGTTCTGCATCATAGAATATGTCCCAATCTGTACATGCAAAACATCCTTGTTGGGTTTCAATAGATTCTCTGTTCCATGATTTGACAGTCTTAACATTAGCCTCTCCGTTTTAACTTTTGACGATATGTGGGCAGCAAATACACAGAATTATGGTCCAAAGCTCCTAGGGGTGGTTTACTATATGATTTGTAGGCGTTCTTGATGTTACTATAACACAAGTCAAGGATCTTGTCTTTCCGTGTACAACATGTTACATACTGATTGTAGGTGGGGAGCACAGACTTCAGGGTACATCCATTAAAATCTCCAAGTATGAATTTCGGCGCATCAGGACAAATCAGCTCTAGGGATTGAACATGATTATGAACTACATCAGCTGCTTGTTTGTTATCGGCACTGGGTGGTATGTAGACACTCACAGCAAAGATCTGACCGAATTCACGTGGTAGATAAGTAGGCCGCATAGACACTGATAGAAGTTCGATGTTTGGTGAACATATACTGTCTCTCACATGATAGCCATGTCTCCGTGAAACATAGAATGCAACTGTCTCTGAATTCGTACAAATATTTTGTGCTTGCCGAAAGTTCGTCAAGTTTATTCTTAAGAGACCTCACGTTTGATAATAGAAAAGTTGGAAGAGGTGGTCTTGATTTGCGCGCCCGAACTCGTCGGCGGACTCCTCCCCGCTTACCTCGTTTCCTAGTAACTTTTGATCCTGAATTTGAATTATTCCCCTTGTCTGATGCACATTCCGGGGGCAAGTCTCTAAGTCCTTTCAACTCCAACGCGGTTTCCTTCAGCGCCTGCAGCTCTTCACGTCCATACTGATGCCAATGACGTCCATCTTGGTTCGCCCTTACGGAGTCTTCTAACGGCACCCAAGACGATGACACGCGATGGCGGACAAATATACTTAGCGTCATCGCTAAAATCACACACCGGAGGAAACCACCCATATTTGCAGGGTTGTTAAGCACAAATACGGTTCCTCAAAGATACTGACGTGTGTAAATATAAAACAATGGGAGCTCTGTTGATGTCTGTCGCCAGCAGAGCAGCGCTATCTAGAGTTAGTGGCCCTTGTAATGGAGTATCTTACACTGAAAGTAACCATGCATCTGTATATATAGTGTTTATACTGAATCATAACATCACACCCTGATGCATTTGTGAACAGATGGTGATCGTGGCCTTGACAGTACTGCTTCGGTTAAACTTTATCAGCGCACAGAAGTACGAATAAAGTTGTTCACCAAAATCGATCGATTAATTGTGCAGGTCAGCGAAACCAAAGCTGTTCATGTTTATAAAAAGGAGTCATCGTTTAACTTTGCGTTGCATTTTATTCAATAGATGTTTTGTGTTGTTCTTTGACGCCGTTTTGAACAGAACGTTTTATTACGACGGGTTATGCTGTGGGAGGAAAACATGACTAAATGAGTCTCTTAGACGTTTACACTTGGGGAAACCAAAGGGTACATTTATAGTGCTGATAAAGGGCGAATATCGATGTTCATGCTGTTGATCACTGGATTGTCTGGCCCAGACTCGATTATTTACGGACGGCCGCCATATAGCTGGAATATTGCTCAGTGCGGCGTAAAACAAAACAATTTCACTCACTACCAAGCTCTCTTCTGTATCTTCCATGGGACTGACTGACTGAGTTTGGATTTTTACGCCGCTTTAAGAAATATTCCAGCAACATCACGGCGGGGGACACCAGAAATCTTCCATGGGAAGTCGACTCAATGCATCTGCGTTGCTATATCACAGCCTTTCTTGTAGAACATTGTACAGTTATATATGCTTAAGTAAAACAGACCAATGTTGAATGCGTGGGGATACCACATCAGGAACTAGTTTGTTTTGTCTAAAGAGTGACAGTAGTTATTTATGGTCATTACCAATCTCAAAAGAATGCCCATACACATATATTCTGCCCAAAATGAAACGCAAATGTGATTTAAAGATGTATCCTTTATGTATTATATATATAATCAACAGATCATAATAGATTGTTCAAATTTACCACAAGTGAATGTCACTGACCGAACGTCATCATGGCGCATATGAAACAATCGAATGTCAAGGTGAAGGTCATAGGTTCTCAGTGTCTTGTATGGTCCCCATGAGAGTCCAGAACTGCCTGGCATTGTCGTCCCATGGAGCATATCTGATGTGAATTGTGTCCTGGGTATGTTCACCCACTCTTCCTACAGAGCTACTGTTGAAGGTTCTGTGGCTGATGTTGATGTAATCGCCGACGTTGGTCAAGAGCATCCCATAAATGTTCCATGGGGATTAGATCTAGAGACCTTCAGGGGCCATGGTAATCATTGGACATTGTGGTTCTTCAAAAGGCCGTTGCCAGTATTGGCGTTGTGTTGATTAATGACGTTAGCTTGTTGTATAACTGGAAGGACGTGTGGCTGAAGAATGTCATCTGTCTAATGCTGTGCCATTCAGTTGCCCTGGGCCATGTTTGTTCTATCGGTGTGGAGACTGCAGCCCACATCATTACACTCACACAACCAAACCTTTCCACTTTCCTTTATACAGTTCCGAGCATACCGTTCCCCACCAACTTTGTAAACACGACGTCATTAGTCTTTATGTTGAAGCGAACCCAAACACGTCTCCATAGCTGTGTTGGCCATACTCTGTGCTCTTGACACCATTGACATCACAGGTGACGATGCTGATCAGTCGGATTGACGCCTTGAACTGGTTGTCTCTAGCGATTACCTGCGGCGTGTTGAATATTCCTCACTTTCTGGGCTTAAATCCTACGCAGACCTGGTATGTTTTGGAGCTGAAGAGGTGGCCTGTTGAGTTGATCACGTAAGTGACAAACTCGTGTAAACCTGTCCTCCGTAGGTGTGACACGTGGTCGACCGGGTCTGGATAGGTCACGTGTTGACCTCTGCATCTGATAACGTTTCCATGGCCTTGTTATGGAGCATGGCGATACGTACAAAATCCTGGCTACAGCTGAAGCCAGGTCGCCTGTCTGCAATCGGACGATAGCGCTGTTGCAATGAGTTTCTGTCCATCGTGGCCAGGTTCACTTTTCAGAGTTGTACAATTGTGATGACAGACAAATGAAAACCGATCGTTTATGTAGTCCAACAGTCCATTTGCACACGTTCATTTCAGTTTGATGTGTTTGGCTGCCACTCTCCCATGTGGTTGAGTATGGGCATTTCCTCACTATTTTAGGTATTCTTTGGCCGCACTTTATTCTACCTGCACAAAATGCCTGCAGACATGAGAAATTCATATTGACTATTTGTTTTGCACAATTATCATCACAAGTCAACTTTCATCTTTTTGCGTTTGCGTTTCTTTTATTGTAGAATATGTTTGTGAAATTTCTGCAAACCATAAATGACAGTGTGGCCTTCCCCATCCAGTTAAGAAGAGTTTCTACTGGCAGGTTTGATTGTGCGGGACACATACCCAGTAGGTTGCTCTGTTGCATCTGGAAGTCTATGTGTCAGCGTAGGACCAACACCATGTCACGATGCATCAAACTGTAGAATACCGAGAAGGTCCGGGTTAGAATATTGGTCTTCCGTAACTCGTGCTTGTATGAGGCGACTTACGTGATCGGGTGGTCAGGCTCGCTGACTTGGTTGACACATGTCATCAGTTCCCAATTGCGCAGATCGATGTTCATGCTGTTGATCACTGGATTGCCTGGTCCAGACTCGATTATTTACAGACCGCAACCATATAGCTGGAATATTGCTGAGTGCGGCGTAAAAAATAACCCCACTCACTCACTCAAACTGTCGTAATATTGGTTTCGAAGAGTAAAAGCGAACACGCACATATTCTAATTGAATTCATATTCCGTTTTAAACTTGAGAAAAACACCTTTCTCTCTTTCCCCAGGACTAAGCGGCATTTTCATGTCCAATATCCAATATGTCAGTCATGTCAGGAATGAATCGGTGATGATTGTTCAAAATCCAAAGATAAGCACGCAAGTCACTTACTGTTCTTGGATGAGGAGCCTTGTTTATGGCCTCAACGTTTCTGTACATTTGTAACCCCTTTTTATCAAACTGCGACGCAGGTAATCAACTTCTTCAGCTATAAACATACATTTCTTAGGTTTCAGTTTCAAACCTGCATCAGAAAGTATTTGCATAAGTTCATCCAAAGTCTTGATGTGTTGGGGATCATCCTTGCCAGGGTTGATGATATCATGCATATATTGGGCTCAACAGTCAATCCCATGAAGTAAGGTGTCAATGACCCCCTGAAATATTGCAGGTGATGACGACACACCAAAAGGCAGTCTGGTGTATTGAAACATACCTTTTGGTGTGATGATAAGCACATATTTTCTGGAGTTTTCATCTGGAACAGGTTTTTGGTTACATATGTTTATAAACTTCTCACATCCTGCTACCTTGCTACACAGGTCTTCCAATGTAGGTAGCGGATACTCTTCAACTTTGGACACTTTGTTCACAGTCAAATTGTATGCTCCACAGATTCTCACTGTACCCTCAGGTGTCATAATAGGCACCATTGGACATTCCCATTCAGAGTGTTCGACTACCTCCACTCACCATTGAACCAATGACAATGCGAATGACAAAGGCCTTTAGCACTCTGCTGCCTCCATTCGTCAGTATGCTCATTCAAAAGCAGTCCACATGAGGTCTACATCCTCGACTGCCTCCTGGGGCGGTGGGGTAGCCTCATGGTTAAAGCGTTGGCTCGTCACGCCGAAGACCCGGGTTCGAATCCCCACATGGACACAATGTGTGAAGCCCATTTCTGGTGTCCCCCGCCGTGATGTTGCTGGAATATTGCTAAAAGCGGCGAAAACCCAAATTCAGTCAGTCAGTCAGTCGACTGCCTCCTGTGTGTGATACGATGACGGCCAAGGGTCACCCGTCACGGTATTAACATTAGTGTTGAAGTTCAGTAGTTCTTCTGTGCATCTTTAGTGAAGTCAGCCAAAAGACGACACAGTTATAAATTTGGTTATATCATAAACAGAATGGTCACTCTATATTTATTCAGTTATTTCGTCCTTCAGTGATAATTGACAAGGAAACATATCATCCTGCAGAGTTTGTATTAGATATTTTAGCCTATTTAGCATATTTTATTATGGAATCGTAAATTGATATGGCGAGATGACTGATGACAAGTTAGAACATTCTACTTGTGACATTATATATGAAAAATATTTGAATCGAATAAGATTTTATTGTAATTAGTTTGCATTTAGACTGACTTTCTTCCTTCTACATTGAAACTAATTTGATGGTGGAAAGATGTTTTACTGTTAATGTATATTATGTTAAACCTAAGATGGTCATGAGAGATCAATGTATATCTGTGATATTCTAGTTGTTTTACTGTCCTTCGTCGGCAGGTTTTTATGATATACATATATTTCATTTCAATATCAAATGTTTTCGTCACGATATGGCTGAAATATTGCCGATGTGACGTTAAATATTAACTCACTCACTCACTCATGATGACTTTTTGTTCTCAGGTGGACATCTTGATGGAGGCAGCAGCCCACGGCGAGCACGACCCGATGAAAGGTGTATCTGAGAACATTATGCTGGGACAAGCTGGCCAAGATCGGCACAGGCTGCCTCGACCTGCTCCTGGATGCAGAGAAATGTGAATATGGCAGGGAAATCCCTACAGCTGATAAATCAGGAATGATGCTAGGTAAGGAACTAATGACGAGGCGAACTAAAGGATTGGGTAGTTAGTCTCAGGGTCTTGGTTAACCTCATATCCTGACGATGTTCACAATATCAACCACTGCATTGCCTGCTCTTGAGTCTTACTTAACGGCTGCCAGTATATAGCTGTAATATTGTGTGGTGTGGTGTTTAACAACATATAAACACCAGACTGTTCAAAGTAAGCATCACTTTGCATGGCACACACCACAAACAATTGTTACATCTGTTTATATTTTCATCCATCTGTTTCTGACAGACGTGTCAGTTTGTTATCTGTCTTGCAGGTGCAGGAACTGGGTATGTTCTTCGGCAGTGTGGGCAGCTCTGTGGGAGTGACATGTCGCCACAGATGACACCCTGGAACCAGGGAGCCACACCCGCCTACGCCAGTGCCTGGTCCGCTGGTATCGGCAGCGCCATTACTCCTGGACAAGCGGGCTTCTCTCCGTCAGCTGCTGGTGAGAGCGGCTTCAGCCCCGGCTACAGCCCTGCTTGGACACCTCAGCCAGGCTCACCGGACTCACCAGCCAGTCCCTACATTCCCAGTCCCCGTGGCGCCATATTCACCAGCGTCACCATCCTACATGCCAAGCTCGCCTGCCATGACTCCTCAGAGTCCTGGGTACTCGCCACCATGTATGCCATACTCGCCCTCTAGTGCTGGATATTCAGCAACCTCTCTTAAATACAGTCCAGCTTCTCCAACTACTCTCCGACTAGCACTTCTTACAGCCCCCAAGTGGTCCAAACTATCCCCCAGTTCACCCAAATACAGCCTAAGCAACCCACCCTACTCCCCAGCTCTCCACAGAACACCCCAACATCCACTAAATACAGCCCAACCAGCCCCTCCTCCTACTCCCAAAGCAGCCCCATGTACTTCACCTCGTCCCCAACTACACCCCCCACTTCCCCACAATAGAGCCCCCAGTCCCCGAGAACAGCCCCCCCCTCCCCAACACAGTCTCAGCTCCCCTCAGTACTCCCCTCCTCTCCCACATACTTTTTACCAGCCCTCGATACTCCCCAACCTCTCCTACATACACCCCAACCACACCCAAGTACTCCCCAACCTCCCCACATACACCCCAAACCACACCCAAGTACTCCCCAACCTCACCCACATGCACCCTAACCACACCCAAGTACTCCCCAACCTCACCCACATACACCCTAACAAGCCCTCGGTAGTCTCCCAACCTCCCCACATACACCCCAACCACACCCAAGTACTCCCCAACCTCTCCCCATACACCCCAACCACACCCAAGTACTCCCAACCCTCACCCACATACACCCCAACCACACCCAAGTACTCCCCCCAACCTGCCCCACATACACCCTGACCACACCTAAGTACTCCCCTAACCTCACCCACATACACCCCAACCACACCCAAGTACTCCCCAACCTGCCCCACATACACCCCCCAACCACACCCAAGTACTCCCCAACCTCACCCACATACACCCAAACCACACCTAAGTACTCCCCAAGTAATTCCCCAACCTCACCCACATACACCCCAACCACACCCAAGTACTCCCAACCCTCACCCACATACATACCCCTAACAAGCCCCTCGGTAGTCTAACCTCCCCCACATACACCCCAACGACACCCAAGTACTCCCCAGCCCTCACCCACATACACCCCCAACCACACCAAAGTACTCCCCAACCTCACCCACATACACCCCAACCACACCCAAGTACTCCCCAACCTCACCCACATACACCCCAACCACACCCAAGTACTCCCCAACCTCACCCACATACACCCCAACCACACCCAAGTACTCCCCAACCTCCCCCACATACACCCCAACCACACCCAAGTACTCCCCAACCAGCCCACGCTATTCAGGTCAAGGTGATGAAGACAGTGATGAAGACTAGATCTCTGCACGGGATAAACCAGATGGAGATCACAGTGCAACATGCAGCAGTCTGGATAAAGACAGTTAAAACTACACTGCAAGATTCAGAGACTTGCTGCTATACAAAATGTGTTGTTAGGTATATTGGTGACACCTTCAACCGCTAGTGCTGGGAGTGATAGAATGTTGTGGAGATGTACTATCGAACATTCTTGATGCATGAAGCAGATACTAATCAAATTGTATATCATGTACAAACTAACATCTTTGATCTTGGTGAAATTCCTGTTTCTAGAATACAAGAAACCTGTACAAGATGTGGATCTAGTTGTATATCATGTACAAAGTCTTTGCATCTTTGGTGAAATTCCTGTTTCTAGAATACAAGAAACCTGTACAAGATGTGGATCTAGTTGTATATTATGAACCCTCACCTTTATTTTGAGTATATTTTTGTGTTTCTATGGAAATGGGAGAACCATTGAAAGAATTATGGAAGTTGCAGTTGCAGCAACCTGAAGAGAGAAAACAAATTAAAAAGCCTTAAATGGAAATGTGCATGTTGTACCGACTGTACAAAATGTGTTCAGGTCGATGCAGGAACTAATGGAACTTAGAATGGCAAATACGTTATTGTCTTATTGTATTTCATCAGCCTTATGGCTTGACGTGCCTTTTAAATAGTGGGTCCCAGTTTCCCATGACACAGGGAATATCACTGGGGATATAACCTACAGCTTTCTATATATATCGACATATAAATGAAGGGATGAAACTGGGGTTTTACAAATACAAGCAAATCAATTTCGAAGAAAAACGTTACAGCGGCAAAGCCCCCTAAGGAGGATTAGGAGCATGACCCTATCCCTCTTACTCAAACTTCACTGTGCAGAGTTGCGTTCCCTGGGCACGTCAGTAGCCAATGACCGCAGGTTTGATCACAATTAGCAATTTGGTTTCTAGATGTGTCAGTCAGCACCATAACGTGATCGGTTGTCCAAGAGGTAAATGTCTGAGGCCAGCATCACCATATGACTTTCTACACTTAATAAGTTTACACGTCGTAATATGACAGGAATGTGGTTCAGCTGGGCGTTTAAGTAAATGAGTGAGTTTAGTTTTACGCCGCACTCAGCAATATTCCAGCTATATGGTGGCGGTCTGTAAATAATCGAGTCTGGACCAGACAATCCAGTGATCAACAGCATGAGAATCAATCTACGCAATTGGGATACGATGACATGTGTCAACCAAGTCAGCGAGCCTGACCACCCAATCCCGTTAGTCGCCTCTTACGACAAGCATGGGTTACTGAAGATCAATTCTAACCCGGATCTTTACGGGTAAGAGGGCGTTCAAACAAGCTCACTCACTAACAAAACACACAACGATTGTCCTTAAGCATCTATGTACATTGTACAGAGCGAAAGTCGAACAAACGCACGGAAACCTGTAGGTGTAACTTTTACAAGTGATGCGCCACAAATTGGTTTCCATAGTGACACAACGGCATCACCAAGGTAACGCTTGATAGTTGTGTGCATCTTTCCTGCATGTACTACGTATTCTAAAATGTTTATAGCAAGCACGTTTATAACGACCAGTTCCCGATGCTATTTTAACATTGTTTCCAATTTCATTTGTGTCTTCATCTGTGGTTGTGCACGGGCTGAATTTAAATATAATTTTGTTAGGTTCAGAAGTAGATTATTGATAAATTCACTTTACCCCAAGTTGAGAACATTGTACTGGGTAAATTAACACACAACCTTTGTAATCTTCGTATGTTACACGTGCTAGGGATTACGTGCCTCACTCTGAGAATGGGGATTAGAATCCAGTTTGGGACTCAACCCCACAATTTTACTAGAAATTGAGAAAATGTAATCCTAAATATAACATATATAATTACATTTGGCCTCTTTCAGTGTTCAGAAATGTGTACAGATAATATGTCAAAGTATATTTCCGCTGTCCTTACAGACGGCAGCCCAGTCTCACGTCACACTCAGTTACTTTATCTGGCAAATCGACCCATGTCAGCTGATGAACTTTAGCGGACAGTGTTTGACAACTGGAAAGAAGACAGTGCCCCTCTAAGTCTGACATTTCTGCTTCAGCTAATCTATAAACTAGTCATGTGTGGATTTGAAATATATTTTAGTGACAATAGAATCCAACTAATTAGGAAAATAAAAGATTCTGCGAACTTGATTGTATTTCTGAATATACGTCACAACATGTAAACGGGGACATTCTATGTCCGCTTCAATCACTTTCATCATATTTCTTCACTGACATCAACTGTGGCGTATGTGGATTCACAACTACAATAATTTCATCTCAACAATATTCATGTGGGGATTTAAAACATTTGTATTACAGAGAAGAAACGAAACATGGCGATAAATTCATGATTTGAAACAACTTTTGATGAATTTGTGACTCAGTTATTTGTTGTGATATTTCACAGACATGTATGAAATGTGTGATAAACTGGTCAACTACTGCAGAATAATAATCATAACAATAGTCATGTGTGGATGTAAAATCTTTCTTATACACAAGAGAATCCAGTCAAGCAGTAAAACAACACATTTAACTGACTTCGTTACATTCTTGTCCACAACAAACAGCACATAGACAGACAACTTATACGTCCGCCTCAATCACTACAATTACATTTGACAGTTTAAAATAAATAAGTCACACTTACAAGTTTACACAATGTCATGTTTATTTCATTGTCTAATTCAAGGCGTCATAGATAAGTGACTTCTTGGTGTCAGTCATGGTGATATCTGCCCCACTTATCACCTTCATGTTGACTGTGCAGTCATCTGGCCGCCCAACACCAAACATGGGAAGAAGAGACTCGCTCCACTCAACATCCACCTTGGCTAAAACAACCTCTCTGTTGAGGTCGATGAAGGCGAGTCTCCCCCTCCCCACATCCAGCACAACGCCATAGTGGAGGGTGGCCTGTGTGCCGCGTGTGGTAGACATTGTGTTACTGTAACACTTCCCCCCCTCCCCCTGCTGCCACACCCTGGTACAGAGACTCCCCTGGTGTGTGCCACATCTCACTACACAGACACACCAGGGCGGCGCTGTAGATAAACACACCACCCACTGTCTACCTGGCTCTCCTCCACCACACCCATCTCCAGGACAAGGCCACAACCACCCTCCACTCACCACACCCACCCTAGAGTGTGTCTCCCAGTATCGTGGTGTGTGTGGGACAGGGGTGACAGTAGAGGGGGATGGAGGAAGGGGGATGGGGGTGGAGGCACATGTACCCCGATATTTCCGTAACCTGCCGCTGTGTCTGTGTTGTGTGGCGGGCGGCGAGTTCACCAGCTGACCGTCTGTAGTTACGTGGCACACGTCGGTGTTGGCTCGAGCAGCGTCCAGTTGTAGTTTAGGACCTGGAAATATACATTTTGTTTACAGTTTAACAAATTTCCCGACTTCAGACAACAAATTAGTCATGTTATTGTCAACCTCGTTTCAATGTTTACAAAACAGCACACTGAATGACCGGCCGCCATTTTCGTCTGTGTGTGAATTGTATCACCACTGTCACTTAAATACACACAATTATACTGTGAAAATATTTGTATGGGTATTCTAAATGTTTTTCATACAGTTTTATATTGACTGACAATGAAATAAACACTCCATGAAACATTTTGTCAGACACTGTCAGTTGAGCTGGTTTGCTGTCAGTAGTCAGAAATAGACATTTCCGTATGAAAACTCATATGTATAAACATCATTTCATGATAAAACTATTACTGTTGGTATTCTAAACTCTTCTTATACAGTTTACTAAACAATAAGACATAAAAGCAGTTGTTTGATGATATTTTTACATCTGAGTGTTCACCAGACAAGTGTCAACAGGTAACTTCTACGTCCGCTTCAATCACTGTGCCCAGTTTCAACACACACTAGCTGTGTGGGGAGGCGGTCGAGTCATGTGTATTGACTGGGACATATAATTATTTTTTATGTTAAACCCAAAGTTTAAAGAGATGGATTTTTTTTTCAAATTAATAAGTTTCGTATATCTTGAGATGTTACTAAGAAAGCATCAAATACAATTTCACCAGGACTCGTGAACATCCGGGTTAGAATATTGGTCTTCAGTAACCCATGCTTGTCGTAAGAGGCGGGATCGGGTGGTCAGGCTCGCTGACTTGGTTGACACATGTCATCGTATCCCAACTGAGTAGATTGATGTTCATGGTGTTGATCCCTGGATTGTCTGGTCCAGACTCGATTATATAGCTGGACCGCGGCGTAAAACTCACTCACTCACTCAATTTCACCAGGAGGACTGACAACCTGTCCGATCATTATTACAGGTATTTGACATTTAGTTAATGGGTGAACATTTTGTCACATAAAATACGTATATTTCATATGCAAATAGCTGAACTGTCGTCAACCAGCTTCTAACCCGTGTCATACTCATTTTAGTCAAAATTCAATATATGTATAAACTCTCACCCTTTAATAATGATCTAGCATTTTCAGTTTAGCTTCTCAACACTAAATTGTAATATCTGCTTTAGGTCGTATCTGAAACGACGCATTATATGAAAGAGAATTAAGCAAAATATAAATATCTCCTAAAGTATAATATTCATTACAGCGCATCAAAATCCCAGATCTTACTGTTATAACGTTAGACTTTCATCTCACTCATGACACAAACTGACACCGACAATGGGTTATTTTACAATAAACAAAACACACTATCAGCCAAGAACTTGTTCCAAACGTTAACAATGATTAACGATTTTGTGGTGTTTTAGGCCCTTGGTTTAGACATTAGACAACGGGACAGTAGATCCAGTCAGATCAAGTTAGTGAGAACCAGGTAGACCCTCCTAGTGTGCGTCGGCTTTTGATTGCACATCCATATGTCGCCCCTTTAAATTCGTAATAGTTTTGGGGCAAATTCCAACTGGGTCGGGATAAAACAAGTACAACTATTCTTGAGCAAGTCAATCGCTGCGAATTCACATCTCCTTGTAAAAAGACGCGTCTCGGTGGCCTGTTGTAGACACATTCATATTACACCAGATGTCCTCCGTGACGCCCAGTCTGGCCACCTCGGCAAAGCCCTAGTGTTACCAGCTGTTCGAAGCCCCATCAAGAAGTAAACACATGCAATTTTAGACCCATGCTTCTTCCAGCTGACGTTTCACTGTCTATAACGATACGTCCGAGGGTTTGTAATGATATACAGAAATATGGATTCTGTTGATAGATACGATAGTTACATTTTCTGAAAACAGAGTCGAAAACTCACTCACGATAAAACTGCACAGGTCACCAAAAGTAGAACCGGTGGCATGCCTATTGTTTAAAGGTTGGGTAACACCATGTCCAGTGTTTAAACGAAGTTAAATAGTTCCACCGAATCCCCATATAAACAAGGCTCAACAGTACTACACCAAGTAACGTGTCCTTTGTTTAAAGGGCAAACAAGACCATTACATCTAGTACCATATCGTGTGTTTAAAGGCGGACATCACTACACTTAGCGCTATAATGAATGCTCAAAGGGCGGACACCATCACGGCATCTAATACCACAGACGATGGCAAACCTGAATACACCCAGTACCATATCGTGTGTTTAAAGGCGGACATCACTTAGCGCTATAATGAATGCTCAAAGGGCGGACACCATCACGGCATCTAATACCACAGACGATGGCAAACCTTAATACACCCAGTACCATATCGTGTGTTTAAAGGCGGACATTACTACACTTAGCGCTATAATGAATGCTCAAAGGGCGGACACCATCACGGCATCTAATACCACAGACGATGGCAAACCTTAATACACCCAGTACCATATCGTGTGTTTAAAGGCGGACATCACTTAGCGCTATAATGAATGCTCAAAGGGCGGACACCATCACGGCATATAATATCACAGACGATGGCAAACTTTAATACACCCAGTACCATATCCTTTTATCAGAAGACGGGAATCACTAAAACAAGAACCCTATCTAAAACAACTCTAATGGTGCACAAGGTCCACAATGTGATAGGGCTTCAGCAGCAACCTGGTCTGCAGCCTGTGGTCACACGTCAGGAAAAAACGCTTCAGCCAGTAACCTCTTGTGTCAATGGGCGCTCAATGATGTTACATCCAGGTGTGAACGTCGCCAAGCAAGCAACTAGTTATACTCACACTGCAGTGTCAACGTGGTCCCTCTCCCTGTTTCCAGACTGTAGGTTTTAGTCCCCGCATCTGGAAAATATTTCCCAGCTTGAAGAACAAAATGCTCATACACATTAAACCATAATCAGTAACTTCTATGCTTGGAACTTTCTTTTTTCAAAGTAAGAGGCACTCCACCTTTTTACCCAACAAAATATCTGCCAAGACAGATCTGGTCCCTGTAATATCAGTAGAGTCACTTTTCAACATTGTTTAGCCTCAGCTTCTGTCCATAACAAACGGGTATTGATAACGTATCAGATATCTGCCCACTAAGCGTACACGTATCACAGTATCATGTCAATATGAAAAGACCAAAACTGTTCACATAAGATATACTTTGAATAAATATTTTATGAGGCCATTTTCTGCCCATTCATAACTATTTCTGTTTAAATCATAAAGGAGTTGGAAGCATGTGCTTCTGAAAATATGGCATGCAAAATAAAGGGACACATACGGTAACGATGTTTTCCCTCGTTACTTTTCCAAAGTAATCTAAAAATCTCACCAAACTGTGGTAGTGGTGCTGGATCGTTAGCAGCCTCCGGAAGCTTCAGCTTGAAACAAAAGAATATATTTCAATGTCGCAATTCAAGATTTACAAAAAGTGGGCTTGTTTCACTTCTAACATACAAGCATAGGTTCAATATGAATATTATATGTAGGCAGGTGACAATAATTATTACCACAGAGACTACGAGACGTATATACGTATGCTTACTAAAAAGTACTTACATGCTTGAGTGTGTTCTCCGGGTCAGGTAGATGGATGTCATCTGTCTGTGTACCTCTCTCTGTAAAATAACCAACAACTGTTACCAATCGATCATTGTATGTTTCACTGAGTTTGTGTTAGAAAGGAATAGAACGAGCATCAGCTCACCATCTTAAAGTCAAATTAAATGAATGGTTAAGAGAAACATCTACAAGCTATCAATGTTTCTGACAAAGCCTAATCAGAAATATTTGACAGTATGCTAGGAAATACTAAACAAATCTAATATATAACATATACTGCCAGAGTCAGAAGTAAGTACCTGTCAGTGTGTGTTCATCAGATGCTGATCCATCTCCAACGAGAGACCCAAACTCAGAAATGTCGGTTTCAGTTTCTCCAGTCCTCTCATGTTGAAGACGGCTGCAGGTGAACAGTGCAGCTCTGGTGCAACTGATCTGAGGTGAGTCTGAGCTGTTTCTTGGATTGAACTCTCCAGTGTCAGAAAGTCCGAGTTTGAAGCATATCTGAGTACTGTCTTGATGTAGTCTGAGGTCCACTTGCATCGTTCACTCTCGCCTTCAGAGGTAACTTGCTCTGTGTGTAGATTTGACAGTTTCTGCTTCGTCTGATTGTCAAGATCGATGATGAGTTCCTCCTCTCTTTGATCGAGTTGTGTCCTCAGAGAATGGAAAGTGTGGTGGATGGTCTCCTTCACAGCACTGCTTGTCTTCTTTGGTGTCATTCACGGCTTTGCTGATGCTCTTCAGATATGCTTGGTGAGACGTATGATGTGCAGTCACGTTCTTCCCATGTTGTTCTATCCGCCCTTTAGCAGCATCAGAAGCTACGTCTAAATCCTCAACATCGTGCTCAGCATGGTCGCCAAGCCTGCATTTCGTACAGATTAAAATGTTACAGTTTTTGTCAAAATATTCCAGAGGATGACGTTTGTGAAGTTTGCAAACTGGTTCAGCCTGCATGCTTCCCGGTGCCGTGTCAACAATGGTTTCAACAACATGTCGTCTGGTACCTTTGAAACTGTTGTGCATGTTCTGGCAGTATTCACAGAGTAACTCTTCACAGTCCTGACACCAACACACAGCCTGGTTGCCGTCATCTTCGTGTGTACAGAGAAGCTCTGTGGGGCGATGTTTGACTGTCAGGTGGAATATTTCCTTCTGTCTCACTGCATCCTTCTGGAGGGTTGTGTCTGTGAGGTTGATCTCCCTCTGACATGTAGAGCATGATATCACACGACCAGCTGCAGATGTCACACACGTCTCACACACAGCGTGTAGACAGGGCAGTAGGTAGGGGCGGGGCCCTTCAGGGTAAACTGCTGCTGACAGACAGAACATTTGGGAAGGCGTCCATTCTGAAACAAACATATTATTGTCCTAAATCACTTCCATTCAATAATACGAACATGTTATCAAGAATGGCATACTGATTCCAAGAAAATATATTTGTGCACTCTTTGTGAGTAAAAACCTCATGTTAGATTGAGTTTACTAGGAGGTGAGAGTGAGGGGTGAGGCGGATAGAAGCAGGAGGGAGAAAACAGGTGAGAAGTGAAGGGCGGGTTTGGGTAGGAGGGAGAGACTGGTACGGGTAGGAGGTACAGGCGGGTACGGGTAGGAGGAGAGGAGAGGCGGGTACGGGTAGGAGGGAGAGCATGGGGGGTGCGGTGGGGAGGTACAGGCGGGTACAGGTAGGGGGAGGCGAGGCGGTACGGGTAGGGGGAGAGGCGGGTACGGGTAGGAGGGTGAAGGGGTACGGGTAGGAGGTACAGGCGGGTAGGTACAGGTGGGAGGGATAGCATGGGAGGAGAGTGCGGTAGGTACATGCGGGTACAGGTACGAGGGAGAGGTAGGTACGGGTAGGGTTGGAAGCAGCTAGTGCGGGTAGGATGTACAGGCGGGTACAGGTACAAGGGGAGAGGTAGGTACGGGTTGGAGGGAGAGGTAGGTACGGGTAGGAGATACAGGCGGGTACAGGTAGGAGGGAGACGTTTATGCGTAGGAGGGAGCCAGAGATGTATAGGTAAGAGGGAGTGCCAGTGGAGGAGGGTACAGGCAGGTACAGGTAGGAGAGAATGGCACGTGGAGAGGCCACGGCACAGGCACGGAGGCACCGGAAGGAGTGGTACGTGGAGTGGAGGCAGTGGAGGCATGGAGGAACGGCGGAGAGACGGAGGAACAGACCGGTACGGTGGAGGCACAGGATCCAGCACAGGCACACGACCGGCACGTGGCACGGGAGGGCACGAGGAGGCACAAACAGATCCGGGGTGGACGACACAGCGGGATGAGACGTGCGGAAGACGGAAGGAGGCACGGAGTGGAGGACAAGGAAGGAAAGGATGGATGACAAGACAACATGGAGGAGGAGACTGAGTGAGAGGCGGGCGGCACGGAAAGACACAGGGAGACATGAACGAAACCCGGAGGGAACACACAAAGGAGTGGAGAGGTGGAAGAGGAAGTGGCATGAAATGGAGGATCCCGGAAATGCGGCACGAAACGGAGGACTGAAGGTGGAAGAGGAAGAGCAGGAACGACAGAGGCCGATAAGGAGTGGAGGAAGGAGGCACGAACGGAGGCACACGGAGGCGGTACGAACGCACAGGCACACAGGAGGAGGCACGGAACGAAGGAAAGTGGCACAGGCATGGAGGAGTGAGGCATGGAGCCGAACGCAGGGCGGAGGCACACAGCATGGAGGAAACGGGCACACAGGAAGGAAAGGCGGAAACGACAAAAAGGAGGCAAGTGGAAAATGGAGAGAGACGGGGCACAGGTGGAGGAAATGGAAAAGGAAGGCACACGATCCCACGAACACACACACCACGGAGCCGACACGATCCCCTAAAACCAGCCGAAAACGGAAATGGACTTGCACATGCCTGGATTACACATAGACAAAGGAATGGCCCACAGGATCCACTGTAATAGCATGCCGGAAATAATATATTCTGTATGGACATGTGGATGATGAATGCCCACTTATGACTTGGCACCGGATGATATTGTATGGACCCCAAAGAAATGGATAAAAAAGCCAGGAAAGAAATGGAATTGACCCTGGATAACTGGAAATGGTTAGGGACCGTTTTGGATACACGATAACAGGGATTTCGACGACATGATATCAATAACAAATTAAAGTGATGCAGACATTGTGTATTTTTCCAATGGTAAATACCGCCAAGGTTCATAAAATACAATATGAATTCATATTAAATGATATTTACCATGCAAAACGTCACTCGCTTGATAACGCAATAACTCGTTTTCATTCTTGAGTTTCACTTTTTTCATTACATGATATTTATATAGCGCACATATCCACGTGACTAGTACATGCACAAGACGCTGGTCACAACTTACAGGGGCGGTGGTGTAGCCTTGAGGTTAAAGCGTTCGCTCATCACGGCAAAGACCCGGGTTCGATTCCCCATATGAGTACAATGTGTGAAGCCCATTTCCGGTGTCCCTCGCCTTGCTAATGCTAAAAGCGACGTAAAACTAAAGTCACTCACATCTGTACTTGCTACCACCAATTGGCGACATGATAACGTTGAACTTATACTGGCACACACACCCAGACTCCCTTTAACACTACACTGTTACAGTCATACTGAGGGTACATGTACATGTCTACATGTGGTACACTGTAAGTACAGGCTAGAACCTTATACTGGCACACACCCAGTCTCCCTTTAACACTATACTGTTTCAGTCATACTAAGGTACATGTACATGTCTACATGTGGTACACTGTGAGTACAGGCAAGGCCTTATACTGGCACACGTCCAGTCTCTCTTTTAACACTACACTGTTTCAGTCATACTAAGGTACATGTACATGTCTACATGTGGTACACTGTGAGTACAGGCTAGAACCTTATACTGGCACACACCCAGTCTCCCTTTAACACTACACTGTTTCAGTCATACTAAGGTACATGTACATGTCTACATGTGGTACACTGTGAGTACAGGCTAGAACCTTATACTGGCACACACTCAGTCCACACTTAAAACACTACAATGTTTCAGTCATACTAAGGTACATGTACATGTCTACATGTGCTACACTGTGAGTACAGGCTAGAACCTTATACTGGCACACACCCAGTCTCTCTTTAACACTACACTGTTTCAGTGATACTAAGGTACATGTACATGTCTACATGTGGTACACTGTAAGTACAGGCTAGAACCTTATACTGGCACACAGCAAGTCTCCCTTTAACACTATACTGTTTCAGTCATACTAAGGTACATGTACATGTCTACATGTGGTACACTGTAAGTACAGGCTAGAACCTTATACTGGCACACAGCAAGTCTCCCTTTAACACTACACGGTTTCCAGTCATACTAAGGCACATGTACATGTCTACATGTGGTACACTGTGAGATCCGGCAAGAACCTTATACTGGCACACACCCAGTACCCCTTTTAACACTACAATGGTCCAGTCATACTAAGGTACATGTACATGTCTACATGTGGTACACTGTAAGTACGGGTTAGAACCTCATACTGGCACACAGCAAGTCTCCCTTTAACACTACACTGTTTCAGAAATACTCAGGTACATGTACATGTCTACATGTGGTACACTGTGAGTACAGGCTAGAACCTTATACTGGCACACACCCAGTCCACCCTTTAACACTACAATGTTTCAGTGATACTAAGGTACATGTACATGTCTACATGTGGTACACTGTAAGTAAAGGCTAGAACCTTATACTGGCACACACCAAGTCTCCCCTTTAACACTACACTGTTTGAGTGATACTAAGGTACATGTACATGTCTACATGTGGTACACTGTAAGTACAGGCTAGAACCTTATACTGGCACACACCCAGTCTCCCTTTAACACTACACTGTTTCAGTCATACTAAGGTACATGTACATGTCTACATGTGGTACACTGTGAGTACAGGCTAGACCTTATACTGGCACACACCCAGTCTCCCTTTAACACTACACTGTTTCAGTCATACTAAGGTACATGTACATGTCTACATGTGGTACACTGTAAGTACAGGCTAGAACCTTATACTGGCACACACTCAGTCTCCCTTTAACACTACACTGTTTCAGTCATACTAAGGTACATGTACATTTCTACATGTGGTACACTGTGAGTACTGGCTAGACCTTATACTGGCACACACCCAGTCTCCCTTTAACACTACACTGTTTTAGTCATACTAAGGTACATGTACATGTCTACATGTGGTACACTGTAAGAACAGGCTAGAACCTTATACTGGCACACACCCAGTCTCCCTTCAAAACTACACTGTTTCAGTGATACTAAGGTACATGTACATGTCTACATGTGGTACACTGTGAGTACAGCCTAGACATTATACTGGTACACACCCAGTCTCCCTTTAACACTACACTGTTTCAGTGATACTAAGGTACATGTACATGTCTACATGTGGTACACTGTGAGTACAGGTTAGACCTTATACTGGTACACATCCAGTCTCCCTTTAACACTACACTGTTTCAGTCATACTAAGGTACATGTACATGTCTACATGTGGTACACACTGAGAGTACAGGCTAGAACCTTATACTGGCACACACCCAGTGTCCTTTTAACACTACACTGTTTCAGTGATACTAAGGTACATGTACATGTCTACATGTGGTACACTGTGAGTACAGGTTAGACCTTATAGTGGTACACACCCAGTCTCCCTTTAACACTACACTGATTCAGTCATACTAAGGTACATGTACATGTCTACATGTGGTACACTGTGAGTACAGGCAGACTTTATACTGACCCACGTCCAGTCTCCCTTTAACACTACACTGTTTCAGTGATACTAAGGTACATGTACATGTCTACATGTGGTACACTGTGAAGTACAGCCTAGAACCTTATACTGGCACACACCCAGTCTCCCTTTAACACTACACTGTTTTAGTCATACTAAGGTACATGTACATGTCTACATGTTGTAAACTGTAAGAACAGGCTAGAACCTTATACTGGCACACACCCAGTCTCCCTTCAAACACTACACTGTTTCAGTGATACTAAGGTACATGTACATGTCTACATGTGGTACACTGTGAGTACAGGCTAGAACCTTATACTGGCACACACCCAGTCTCCCTTTAACACTACATTGTTTCAGTCATACTAAGGTACATGTACATGTCTACATGTGCTACACTGTGAGTACAGGTTAGACCTTATACTGGTAATACACACCAGTCTCCCTTTAACACTACACTGTTTCAGTGATACTAAGGTACATGTACATGTCTACATGTGGTACACTGTGAGTACTGGTTAGACCTTATACTGGTACACATCCAGTCTCCCTTTAACACTACTACACTGTTTCAGTCATACTAAGGTACATGTACATGTCTACATGTTGTACACTGTGAGTACAGGTTAGACCTTATACTGGCACACACCCAGTCTCCCCTTTAACACTACACTGTTTCAGTCATACTAAGGTACATGTACATGTCTACATGTGGTACACTGTGAGTACAGGCTAGAACCTTATACTGGCACACACCCAGTCTCCCTTTAACACTACACTGTTTCAGTGATACTCAGGTACATGTACATGTCTACATGTGCTACACTGTGAGTACACAGGTTAGACCTTATACTGGTACACACCCAGTCTCCCTTTAACACTACACTGATTCAGTCATACTAAGGTACATGTACATGTCTACATGTGGTACACTGTGAGTACAGGCAAGACTTTATACTGACCCACGTCCAGTCTCCCTTTAATACTACACTGTTTCAGTCATACTAAGGTACATGTACATGTCTACATGTGGTACACTGTAAGAACAGGCTAGAACCTTATACTGGCACACACCCAGTCTCCCTTTAACACTATACTGTTTCAGTGATACTAAGGTACATGTACATGTCTACATGTGGTACACTGTGAGTACAGGCAAGACCTTATACCGGCAACACGTCCAGTCTCCCTTTAATGCTACACTGTTTCAGTCATACTAAGGTACATGTACATGTCTACATGTGGTACACTGTGAGTACAGGCAAGACCTTATACTGGAACACGTCCAGTCTCCCTTTAACACTACACTGTTTCAGTCATACTAAGGTACATGTACATGTCTACATGTGGTTCACTGTGCGTCCAGGCTAGACCTTTATACTGGCACACACCCAGTCTCCCTTTAACACTATACTGTTTCAGTCATACTAAGGTACATGTACATGTCTACATGTGGTACACTGTGAGTACAACCTAGACCTCATAGTGGTACACACCCCAGTCTCCCTTTAACACTACACTGTTTCAGTCATACTAAGGTACATGTACATGTCTACATGTGGTACACTGTGAGTACAGGTTTGAACTTTATACTGGCACACACCCAGTCTCCCTTTAACACTACACTGTTTCAGTCATACTAAGGTACATGTACATGTCTACATGTGGTACACTGTGAGTACAGGTTAGACCTTATACTGGCACACACCCAGTCTCCCTTTAACACTACACTGTTTCAGTCATACTCAGGTACATGTACATGTCTACATGTGGTACACTGTAAGTACAGGCTAGAACCTTATACTGGCTCACACTCAGTCTCACACTTAACACTACAATGTTTCAGTGATACTAAGGCACATGTACATGTCTCCATGTGGTACACTGTGAGTACAGGCTAGAACCTTATACTGGCACACAGCAAGTCTCCCTTTAACACTACACTGTTTCAGTCATACTAAGGTACATATACATGTCTACATGTGGTACACTGTGAGTACAGTCTAGACCTTTATACTGGCACACACCCAGTCTCCCTTTTAACACTACACTGTTTCAGTCATACTAAGGTACATGTACATGTCTACATGTGGTACACTGTGAGTACAGGCTTTGACCTTATACTGGCACACACCCAGTCTCCCTTTAACACTACACTGTTTCAGTCATACTAAGGTACATGTACATGTCTACATGTGGTACACTGTAAGTACAGGATAGACCTTATACTGGCACACACCCAGTCTCCCTTTAACACTACACTGTTTCAGTCATACTAAGGTACATGTACATGTCTACATGTGGTACACTGTAAGTACAGGCTAGAACCTTATACTGGCACACACCCAGTCTCCCTTTAACACTACACTGTTTCAGTGATACTAAGGTACATGTACATGTCTACATGTGGTACACTGTGAGTACAGGCTAGACCTTATACCGGAACACACCCAGTCTCCCTTTAACACTACACTGTTTCAGTCATACTAAGGTACATGTACATGTCTACATGTGGTACACTGTGAGTACAGGCAAGACCTTATACTGGAACACACCCAGTCTCCCTTTAACACTACACTGTTTCAGTCATACTAAGGTACATGTACATGTCTACATGTGGTACACTGTGAGTACTGGTTAGACCTTATACTGGTACACACCCAGTCTCCCTTTAACACTACACTGTTTCAGTCATACTAAGGTACATGTACATTTCTACATGTGGTACACTGTGAGTACAGGCTAGACCTTTATACTGGCACACACACCCAGTCTCCCTTAAACACTACACTGTTTCAGTCATACCTAAGGTACATGTACATGTCTACATGTGGTACACTGTGAGTACAGGCTAGACCTTATACTGGCACACACACATGTCTCCTTTTAACACTACACTTGTTTCAGTCATACTAAGGTACATGTACATGTCTACATGTGGTACACTGTGAGTACAGGATAGACCTTATACTGGCACAAACCCAGTCTCCCTTTAACACTACACTGTTTCAGTCATACTAAGGTACATGTACATGTCTACATGTGGTACACTGTGAGTACAGGCTAGACCTTATACCGATACACATAAAGTCTCCCTTTAACACTACACTGTTTCCAGTCATACTAAGGTACATGTACATGTCTACATATGGTACACTGTGCGAACTGGTTAGACCTTATACTGGTACACACCCAGTCTCCCTTTAACACTACACTGTTTCAGTCATACTAAGGTACATGTACATGTCTACATGTGGTACACTGTGAGTACTGGTTAGACCTTATACTGGCACACACCCAGTCTCCCTTTAACACTACACTGTTTCAGTCATACTAAGGTACATGTACATGTCTACATGTGGTACACTGTGAGTACAGGATAGCACCTTATACTGGCACACACCCAGACTCTCTTTAATGTTACACTGTTTCAGTCATACTAAGGTACATGTACATGTCTACATGTCGTACACTGTGAGTACAGCCTAGACATTATACTGGCACACACCCAGTCTCCCTTTAACACTACACTGTTTCAGTCATACTAAGGTACATGTACATGTCTACATGTGGTACACTGTGAGTACAGCCTAGACCTTATACTGGCACACACCCAGTCTCCCTTTAACACTACACTGTTTCAGTCATACTAAGGTACATGTGCATGTCTACATGTGGTACACTGTGAGTACAGGCTAGACCTTATACTGGTACACACCCAGTCTCCCTTTAACACTACACTGTTTCAGTTCATACTAAGGTACATGTACATGTCTACATGTGGTACACTGTGAGTACAGGCTAGACCTTATACTGGCACACACCCAGTCTCCCTTTAACACTACACTGTTTCAGTAATACTAAGGTACATGTACATGTCTACATGTGGTACACTGTGAGTACAGGCTAGACCTTATACTGGCACACACCCAGTCTCCCTTTAACACTACACTGTTTCAGTCATACTAAGGTACATGTACATGTCTACATGTGGTACACTGTGAGTCCAGGCTAGACCTTATACTGGCACACACCCAGTCTCCCTTTAACACTACACTGTTTCAGTCATACTAAGGTACATGTACATGTCTACATGTGGTACACTGTGAGTACAGGCTAGACCTTATACTGGTAACACACCCAGTCTCCCTTTAACACTACACTGTTTCAGTCATACTAAGGTACATGTACATGTCTACATGTGGTACACTGTGAGTACAGGCAGAGACCTTATACTGGCACACGTCCAGTCTCCCTTTAACACTACACTGTTTCAGTCATACTAAGGTACATGTACATGTCTACATGTGGTACACTGTGAGTACAGGTTAGAACCTTATACTGGTACACACCCAGTCTCCCTTTAACACTACACTGTTTCAGTCATACTAAGGTACATGTACATGTCTACATGTGGTACACTGTAAGTACAGGCTAGAACCTTATACTGGCACACACCCAGTCTCCCTTAACACTACAATGTTTCAGTCATACTAAGGTACATGTAGATGTCTACATGTGGTACACTGTGAGTACAGGCTAGAACCTTATACTGGCACACACCCAGTCTCCCTTTAACACTACACTGTTTCAGTCATACTAAGGTACATGTACATGTCTACATGTGGTACACTGTGAGTACAGGTTAGACCTTATACTGGCACACACCCAGTCTCCCCTTTAACACTACACTGTTTCAGTCATACTAAGGTACACACGTACATGTAACTACATGTGGTACACTGTGCATGTACAGGTTTATAGCACCTGTACTGGCTAGCACCTTATACTGGCTCACACCCAGTCTCCCTTTAACACTACACTGTTTCAGTCATACTAAGGTACATGTACATGTCTACATGTCGTACACTGTGAGTACAGCCTAGACATTATACTGGCACACACCCAGTCTCCCTTTAACACTACACTGTTTCAGTCATACTAAGGTACATGTACATGTCTACATGTGGTACACTGTGCGTACAGGCTAGACCTTATACTGGCACACACACCAGTCTCCCTTTAACACTACACTGTTTCAGTCATACTAAGGTACATGTACATGTCTACATGTGGTACACTGTGAGTACAGGCTAGACCTTATACTGGCATACACCCAGTCTCCCTTTAACACTACACTGTTTCAGTCATACTAAGGTACATGTACATGTCTACATGTGGTACACTGTGAGTACAGGCTAGACCTTATACTGGCACACACCCAGTCTCCCTTTAACACTACACTGTTTCAGTCATACTAAGGTACATGTACATGTCTACATGTGGTACACTGTGAGTACTGGTTAGACCTTATACTGGTACACACCCAGTCTCCCTTTAACACTACACTGTTTCAGTCATACTAAGGTACATGTACATGTCTACATGTGGTACACTGTAAGTACAGGCTAGACCTTATACTGGCACACACACCCAGTCTCCTTTAACACTACACTGTTTCAGTCATACTAAGGTACATGTACATGTCTACATGTGGTACACTGTGAGTACAGGCTAGACCTTATACTGGCACACACCCAGTCTCCCTTTAACACTACACTGTTTCAGTCATACTCAGGTACATGTACATGTCTACATGTGGTACACTGTGAGTACAAGTTTGACCATATACTGGCACACACCCAGTCTCCCTTTAACACTACACTGTTTCAGTCATACTAAGGTACATGTACATGTCTACATGTGGTACACTGTGCGTACAGGATAGCACCTTATACTGGCACACGTCCAGACTCTCTTTAATGTTATACTGATTCAGTCATACTAAGGTACATGTACATGTCTACATGTCGTACACTGTGAGTACAGCCTAGACATTATACTGGCACACACCCAGTCTCCCTTTAACACTACACTGTTTCAGTGATACTAAGGTACATGTACATGTCTATATGTAGTACACTGTGAGTACAGGCTAGACCTTATACTGGTGCACACCTAGTCTCCCTTTAACACTACACTGTTTCAGTCATACTAAGGTACATGTACATGTCTACATGTGGTACACTGTGAGTACAGGCAAGACTTTTATACTGATCCACGTCCAGTCTCCCTTTAATACTACACTGTTTCAGTCATACTAAGGTACATTTACATGCCTACATGTGGTACACTGTAAGTACAAGCTAGACCTTATACTGGCACACACCCAGTCTCCCTTTAACACTACACTGTTTCAGTCATACTAAGGTACATGTACATGTCTACATGTGGTACACTGTGAGTACAGCCTAGACCTTATACTGGCACACACCCAGTCTCCCTTTAACACTATACTGTTTCAGTGATACTAAGGTACATGTACATGTCTACATGTGGTACACTGTGAGTACAGGCTAAGACCTTATACTGGCACACGTCCAGTCTCCCTTTAACACTACACTGTTTCAGTCATACTAAGGTACATGTACATGTCTACATGTGGTACACTGTGCGAACAGGCAAGACCTTATACTGGCACACACCCAGTCTCCCTTTAACACTACACTGTTTCAGTCATACTAAGGTACATGTACATGTCTACATGTGGTACACTGTGAGTACAGGCTAGACCTTATACTGGCACACACCCAGTCTCCTTTAACACTACACTGTTTCAGTCATACTAAGGTACATGTACATGTCTACATGTGGTACACTGTGAGTACAGGCTAGACCTTATACTGGCACACACCCAGTCTCCCTTTAACACTACACTGTTTCAGTCATACTAAGGTACATGTACATGTCTACATGTGGTACACTGTGAGTACAGGCTAGACCTTATACTGGCACACACCCAGTCTCCATTTAACACTACACTGTTTCAGTCATACTAAGGTACATGTACATGTCTACATGTGGTACACTGTGAGTACAGGCTAGACCTTTATACTGGCACACACCCAGTCTCCCTTTAACACTACACTGTTTCAGTCATACTAAGGTACATGTACATGTCTACATGTGGTACACTGTGAGTACAGGCTAGACCTTATACTGGCACACACCCAGTCTCCCTTTAACACTACACTGTTTCAGTCATACTAAGGTACATGTACATGTCTACATGTGGTACACTGTGAAGTACAGGCTAGAACGTTATACTGGCTCACACCTCAGTCCACACTTTAACACTACAATGTTTCAGTGATACTAAGGTACATGTAGATGTCTACATGTGATACACTGTGAGTACAGGCTAGAACCTTATACTGGCACACAGCAAGTCTCCCTTTAACACTACACTGTTTCAGTCATACTAAGGTACATGTACATTTCTACATGTGGAACACTGTGAGTACAGTCTAGACCTTGTACTGGCACACACCCAGTCTCCCTTTAACACTACACTGTTTCAGTCATACTAAGGTACATGTACATGTCTACATGTGGTACACTGTAAGTACAGGCTAGACCTTATACTGGCACACGCCCAGTCTCCCTTTAACACTACACTGTTTCAGTCATACTAAGGTACATGTACATGTCTACATGTGGTACACTGTGAGTACAGGCTAGACCTTATACTGGCACACACCCAGTCTCCCTTTAACACTACACTGTTTCAGTCATACTAAGGTACATGTACATGTCTACATGTGGTACACTGTAAGTACAGGCTAGAACCTTATACTGGCACACACCCAGTCTCCCTTTAACACTATACTGTTTCAGTCATACTAAGGTACATGTACATGTCTACATGTGGTACACTGTGAGTACAGGCAAGACCTTATACTGGAACACACCCAGTCTCCCTTTAACACTACACTGTTTCAGTCATACTAAGGTACATGTACATGTCTACATGTGGTACACTGTGAGTACAGGCAAGACCTTATACTGGAACACACCCAGTCTCCCTTTAACACTACACTGTTTCAGTCATACTAAGGTACATGTACATGTCTACATGTGGTACACTGTGAGTACAGAGAGACCTTATACTGGCACACACCCAGTCTCCCCTTTAACACTACACTGTTTCAGTCATACTAAGGTACATGTACATGTCTACATGTGGTACACTGTGAGTACAGGCTAGACCTTATACTGGCACACACCCAGTCTCCCTTTAACACTACACTGTTTCAGTCATACTAAGGTACATGTACATGTCTACATGTGGTACACTGTGAGTACAGGTTAGACCTTATACTGGCACACACCCAGTCTCCCTTTAACACTACACTGTTTCAGTCATACTAAGGTACATGTACATGTCTACATGTGGTACACTGTGCGTACAGGATAGCACCTTATACTGGCACACGTCCAGACTCTCTTTAATGTTATACTGATTCAGTCATACTAAGGTACATGTACATGTCTACATGTCGTACACTGTGAGTACAGCCTAGACATTATACTGGCACACACCCAGTCTCCCTTTAACACTACACTGTTTCAGTGATACTAAGGTACATGTACATGTCTATATGTAGTACACTGTGAGTACAGGCTAGACCTTATACTGGTGCACACCTAGTCTCCCTTTAACACTACACTGTTTTAGTCATACTAAGGTACATGTACATGTCTACATGTGGTACACTGTGAGTACAGGCAAGACTTTATACTGATCCACGTCCAGTCTCCCTTTAATACTACACTGTTTCAGTCATACTAAGGTACATTTACATGCCTACATGTGGTACACTGTAAGGTACAAAGCTAGACCTTATACTGGCACACACCCAGTCTCCCTTTAACACTACACTGTTTCAGTCATACTAAGGTACATGTACATGTCTACATGTGGTACACTGTGAGTACAGCCTAGACCTTATACTGGCACACACCCAGTCTCCCTTTAACACTATACTGTTTCAGTGATACTAAGGTACATGTACATGTCTACATGTGGTACACTGTGAGTACAGGCAAGACCTTATACCGTAACACGTCCAGTCTCCCTTTAATGCTACACTGTTTCAGTCATACTAAGGTACATGTACATGTCTACATGTGGTACACTGTGAGTACAGGCAAGACCTTATACCGGAACACGTCCAGTCTCCCTTTAACACTACACTGTTTCAGTCATACTAAGGTACATGTACATGTCTACATGTGGTACACTGTGTGTACAGGTTAGACCTTATACTGGCACACACCCAGTCTCCCCTTTAACACTACACTGTTTCAGTCATACTAAGGTACATGTACATGTCTACATGTGGTACACTGTGAGTACAGGCTAGACCTTATACTGGCACACACCCAGTCTCCCTTTAACACTACACTGTTTCAGTCATACTAAGGTACATGTACATGTCTACATGTGGTACACTGTGAGTACAGGCTAAGACCTTATACTGGCACACAGCATGTCTCCTTTAACACTACACTGTTTCAGTCATACTAAGGTACATATACATGTCTACATGTTGTACACTGTGAGTACAGGCTAGACCTTATACTGGCACACACCCAGTCTCCCTTTAACACTACACTGTTTCAGTCATACTAAGGTACATGTACATGTCTACATGTGGTACACTGTGAAGTACAGGCTAGAACGTTATACTGGCTCACACTCAGTCCACACTTAACACTACAATGTTTCAGTGATACTAAGGTATATGTAGATGTCTACATGTGATACACTGTGAGTACAGGCTAGAACCTTATACTGGCACACAGCAAGTCTCCCTTTAACACTACACTGTTTCAGTCATACTAAGGTACATGTACATTTCTACATGTGGAACACTGTGAGTTACAGTCTAGACCTTGTACTGGCACACACCCAGTCTCCCTTTAACACTACACTGTTTCAGTCATAATAAGGTACATGTACATGTCTACATGTGGTACACTGTAAGTACAGCTTAGACCTTATACTGGCACACACCCAGTCTCCCTTTAACACTACACTGTTTCAGTCATATTAAGGTACATGTACATGTCTACATGTGGTACACTGTGAGTACAGGCAAGACCTTATACTGGAACACGTCCAGTCTCCCTTTAACACTACACTGTTTCAGTCATACTAAGGTACATGTACATGTCTACATATGGTACACTGTGCGAACTGGTTAGACCTTATACTGGTACACACCCAGTCTCCCTTTAACACTACACTGTTTCAGTCATACTAAGGTACATGTACATGTCTACATATGGTACACTGTGAGAACTGGTTAGACCTTATACTGGCACACACCCAGTCTCCCTTTAACACTACACTGTTTCAGTCATACTAAGGTACATGTACATGTCTACATGTGGTACACTGTGAGTACAGGCTAGACCTTATACTGGCACACCCAGTCTCCCTTTAACACTACACTGTTTCAGTCATACTAAGGTACATGTACATGTCTACATGTGGTACACTGTGAGTACAGGCTAGACCTTATACTGGCACACACCCAGTCTCCCTTTAACACTACACTGTTTCAGCACATACTAAGGTACATGTACATGTCTACATGTGGTACACTGTGAGTACAAGTTTGACCATATACTGGCACACACCCAGTCTCCCTTTAACACTACACTGTTTCAGTCATACTAAGGTACATGTACATGTCTACATGTGGTACACTGTGCGTACAGGATAGCACCTTATACTGGCACACGTCCAGACTCTCTTTTTAATGTTATACTGATTCAGTCATACTAAGGTACATGTACATGTCTACATGTCGTACACTGTGAGTACAGCCTAGACATTATACTGGCACACACCCAGTCTCCCTTTAACACTACACTGTTTCAGTGATACTAAGGTACATGTACATGTCTATATGTAGTACACTGTGAGTACAGAATAGACCTTATACTGGTGCACACCTAGTCTCCCCTTTAACACTACACTGTTTCAGTCATACTAAGGTACATGTACATGTCTACATGTGGTACACTGTGAGTACAGGCAAGACTTTATACTGATCCACGTCCAGTCTCCCTTTAATACTACACTGTTTCAGTCATACTAAGGTACATTTACATGCCTACATGTGGTACACTGTAAGTACAAGCTAGACCTTATACTGGCACACACCCAGTCTCCCTTTAACACTACACTGTTTCAGTCATACTAAGGTACATGTACATGTCTACATGTGGTACACTGTGAGTACAGCCTAGACCTTATACTGGCACACACCCAGTCTCCCTTTAACACTATACTGTTTCAGTGATACTAAGGTACATGTACATGTCTACATGTGGTACACTGTGAGTACAAGTTTGACCTTATACTGGCACACACCCCAGTCTCCCTTTAACACTACACTGTTTCAGTCATACTAAAGGTACATGTACATGTCTACATGTGGTACACTGTGCGTACAGGATAGCACCTTATACTGGCACACGTCCAGACTCTCTTTAATGTTATACTGATTCAGTCATACTAAGGTACATGTACATGTCTACATGTCGTACACTGTGAGTACAGCCTAGACATTATACTGGCACACACCCAGTCTCCCTTTAACACTACACTGTTTCAGTGATACTAAGGTACATGTACATGTCTATATGTAGTACACTGTGAGTACAGAATAGACCTTATACTGGTGCACACCTAGTCTCCCTTTAACACTACACTGTTTCAGTCATACTAAGGTACATGTACATGTCTACATGTGGTAGACTGTGAGTACAGGCAAGACTTTTAATGATCCACGTCCAGTCTCCCTTTAATACTACACTGTTTCAGTCATACTAAGGTACATTTACATGCCTACATGTGGTACACTGTAAGTACAAGCTAGACCTTTATACTGGCACACACCCAGTCTCCCTTTAACACTACACTGTTTCAGTCATACTAAGGTACATGTACATGTCTACATGTGGTACACTGTGAGTACAGCCTAGACCTTATACTGGCACACACCCAGTCTCCCTTTAACACTATACTGTTTCAGTGATACTAAAGGTACATGTACATGTCTACATGTGGTACACTGTGAGTACATTCAAGACCTTATACCGGAACACGTCCAGTCTCCCTTTAACACTACACTGTTTCAGTCATACTAAGGTACATGTACATGTCTACATGTGGTACACTGTAAGTACAGGCTAAGACCTTATACTGGCACACTCACGGTCTCCCTTTAACACTACACTGTTTCAGTGATACTAAGGTACATGTACATGTCTATATGTAGTACACTGTGAGTACAGGCTAGACCTTATACTGGTGCACACCTAGTCTCCCTTTAACACTATACTGTTTTAGTCATACTAAAGGTACATGTACGTATCTACATGTGGTAGACTGTGAGTACAAACAAGACTTTATACTGATCCACGTCCAGTCTCCCTTTAATACTACACACTGTTTCAGTCATGCTAAGGTACATTTACATGCCTACATGAGGTACACTGTAAATTACAAGCTAAGACCTTATACTGGCACACACCCAGTCTCCCTTTAACACTCCACTGTTTCAGTCATACTAAGGTACATGTACATGTCTACATGTGGTACACTGTGAGTACAGCCTAGACCTTATACTGGCACACACCCAGTCTCCCCCTTTAACACTATACTGTTTCAGTGATACTAAGGTACATGTACGTACATGTGCGTACACTGTGAGTACAGGCCAGCAGACCTTATACCGGAACACGTCAGTCTCCCTTTAATGCTACACTGTTTCAGTCATACTAAGGTACACATGTACATGTCTACATGTGGTACACTGTGATGAGTACAGGTTAGAGACCTTATGCCGGAACACGTCCAGTCTCCCTTTAACACTACACTGTTTCCAGTCATACTGCAGGTTCATGTTTATGCTCTACGTAGCATATTATTTTGCCGAACTGGTTTGGACCTTATACTGGTACACCCCGAGTCTCCACACTAACACTTTACACTGTTTCAGTCATACTAAAGATGCATGTACATTTCCACATGTGGTTTACACTGTAGTGTACAGCTTAGACCTTATACTGGCACACCCTTTGATCTCCCTTTAACACTACACTGTTTCAGTCATATAAAGATTACATGTACGTGTCTACATGTGGTACACTGTGAGTTACAGGCTGAGACCTTATACTGGGTACAAACAAAGTCTCCGCTTTAACACTACACTGTTTCCAGTCATACTAAGGTACATGTACGTATCTACATATGGTACACTGTGAGAACTGGTTAGACCTTATACCAAATTTACACGCAGTCTCCCTTTTAACACTACACACTGTTTCAGTCATACTAAGGTACATGTACATGTCTACATGTGGTACACTTGTGAGAACTGGCTAGAACCTTATACTGGCACACACCCAGTCTCCTTTAACACTACACTGTTTCCAGTGATGCCTAAGGTACATGTACATGTCTACATGTGGTACACTGTGAGTACAGGCAAGGACCTT